>NC_051154.1:305996410-306234461 GCF_013339745.2 Dermacentor silvarum
CAGGCCCGAGAATGGCGGTCAAAGCGCGCTGGAAAAAAAAAATGCAAGAGCGCCATGCGTGCTTCCACGTGACACGGATTGATCAATGGGGGAGCGGAGGAGGCAGGGGCAACTGGAAGCGGTGAGGAGGAAATGCCGGGGTGAGCGCGGTGGCGGGAAGATCTAAGAATGGCACTACTTTTTATATACAGGGGCTTTACTGCACACATTTTCCATCATGGAAACACTATAGAAGGCTGTGGTGGGGGTGTATGTTCCTTTCTTTCTGGTCAAGGTGAACATGATACATGTATTTGCTCTCTTTGGCTTCATAGAATTCTTTCTTGGCTGTCTATGGGAACTTTTGAAAGCCATACTTCACTCACTTCAATTATGCAACTTTTCAGGACTTTTGGTTTTGCACTTGATGTTCTCAGACTGAGATTGTGGAACTTCCTTCTATCACTGCTAGTACTGAGGATATGAAAATGCTTGGGTTTTCTTGTGAGGGAGGGAATTTGCAAAACACAGTAAAATAAGTGTCTCCTGTGATGTATACAGTAATGAACACTTGATTGAAAACCTACGAACATGTACAAGTTGGGAAAGCTTTTCATAGTAGTCGAGCAGGGTATATTTTTCCAGCTTGCATTGATTGCAGCTCCTGCCGTGATGCACAGAAGTGAATTATGATCATGATATTTGTCAGCTGTATTATGGTAGGTAACTGTGGGATTGACAGAATACAAAAAGGCCTTGCACATTCTATTTTTTCTATATGAACCAAGATTTGCTCCCAGGATCTGCGGACTAGTACGTATTTCCAAATGCTAGACACTCTCAAGGGAAAACAAAAGTTGTTTCTTTCTCTTTCTTTATGCAAATTTACTGACATTTCTCAAGTGCAGAGGGCACCTCTGTTCCTTTTTAGCTTATCTTAAAAGGCCCCTATATTGTGCGAATTGTGATGCCATATTCCAAGTCAGTCGCACCTTGCAACATTTTCATGGGGCATAACATCCATTGCACAACCTCTCCGCAGCAATAGGCATTCATAGGTATCATGATGTTTATGTAGCCCATCCATTCAGAGCAGTCAATAATTAAGTGAAAGTAATGCCGATTCCAGGTAGTTGGTGCCCATACGCAGCTCTCATTCCACTGGTTTAGGTAGCCAACTAAAACTAGAAGTGGTGCCAGTGGGCTTTAGTGTGAGCAAGGTTGAGTTACAGGTACAGTAGACAACCTCGTTCACATCGTGGCATTGTTCCCCCAGGTGGCCAGTATCCAGTGGAGCTACAAGGCCACAGATGACATCGTCAAGGTGGAGGTCTGGGATGTGGTGGACAAAGGCAAGAAGCGGAAGCCCATCAAGGGTCTGAAGCTGGACAACTCGGTGGCTGATGCTCAAGGGGTGAGCAGCTGTGGGGGTGTTTAGCGCAGTTGGTGGTGCTTCTCGTGTGCTGGTGATATGTGGTGAGCAGCTGTATCGCTGTTGCATATTTAAGTGTCGCTACATGTAATACAATACATTATTATGTAAAAACACTTCGGATGCAATTTTGCATGGTACAACAGGTGCCACAAGTTGGGCAGAGGAATAATTTAGGGCAAGTTTTATGGTGTATCTTCCCTTTAGGTCAACTTGGAGAGAATAGGTGCTGGGCATACAGTAATAGTGAAGTAAAATCACCTATTTAAGAAAGAAAGGCACAAAGCTGTGTTGTGAAATCGTGTTGCAAAGTCTTTGTGGTGGCCACGTACAAAGGTCACTTTCACAATCTCTTGAGGATATTGCCGTTGGTCAGCTTGCCTGCTTGAACTTTGTATGATCAATAATACAGTGTTCTATGTTCACTGATTTTCACTGCAGAAGTTAATATAAAACAGTAGCTGGTTACTACAGCACACTAATTTTAGAAGACTATGTCTCTCCAGGGCTTGCAGTCACTGTTGATGCACAAGTTGGGGCAAAGCCTGTACTTTATCAGGCCAGCACAGTACTTTCACAACAAATTACAAAGGCCTACACAGTCTTTTAGCTATTGCACTATAGCCAGTATACCACTTCACATGGCAGCTTTGTAAGTGACATACCTGCCAAGTCTCCCGGATTACCTGGGAGACTCCCGGATTTGGACCATATCTTCCTGTTGTACGGTTGACAGGAAAATCTTCCGGAAATAGCTGTTGTGTCCTAATCTAATCCAGTTAGAAGTTCATCGCACAAAACATTGTTGAAGTAGTAGGGAAACACTATACATGCACTATTTCGTTAACCGCAGAGCCGCTCCTTACGTTGACGGGGTTGTTGGGTGCCATAGTGGCCCTAGTCTCATTTTTAAGGTAGCCAGCGAATGCTGCCTTCTGCAACTAGCAACAGTAGGCTCCATCGTTTTCCTCGACGTCAGCCGCCCTGGCATTGCGTAGGGTCAGTCATGGCTTTAAAGGCAAGGAGTGCTAGGGCAAAAGGTATCTTCAAGTATTTTTAATGTAGTGCTCAGCCGAAGTGACGCTGGGTATTTTGCTGATACCACAGAGGAATGCAGAGTGCGAGCGGCAATTTAACATCATGAAAAATACGAGGACGCAGTGCTGCTCGTCCTTGTGTCGCTCGTTCAAGACGCTGGGAAACGTCATCCTGAAAAAATGTGAAAAATGAAATTTCTTACAATCAAAGATTATCTGAATAATTTTTGAACAGCCACTGTGGTTGCCTAGTGGCTGTGGCATTGCGCTGCTAAGCGCGAGTTCGCGGGATCGAATCTCGGCCGCGGTGACCGCATTTCGTTGGCGGCAAAATGCAAAAACGCGCGTGTGCTGTCCATTGGGTGCACGTCAAAGAACCCCAGGTGGTCGAAATTAATCCCCCACTACGGGTGCCTCATAATCAGATGGTGGTTGTGGGACATAAGACTCGAGAATTTAATTAATTTTAAATAATTTTTGAAGGGAAAATTAGCAACAACAAAATGCTTATAAAAGTGAGGCCTTGATGTTCATGCGGTCATTTGTATATCTGTAAATAAAATTGTAATGAAGTTCTCCTGGCAGCACTTGAAAATATCGAAGTCGAAGTTTGGGGAGAGGGGGGGTTGTGTAACTGACTGACCCCCCCCCCCCCCCCGGGTCGGAAGATCTCCCGGATTTAGTTTATCTGAACTTGGTAGGTATGAAGTGGTATGCACTCAGTTTTACGGGAGTGAAAGCAGGAGCCATAAATGGTTGCATTATGTATGGTCATGTCTTTGTGCAGTTACGTTATAAGTGTTCTAGACAGTATACTTCGTGAGCACTGCTAAAGCGAAGAATTTTGCAATTAACTTACCTGTTTAATCAACTGGTCTATGTTTATTTTGAATCTATGACTGTTATCCTAACACCATATAACCATATACCCTGTTTTGAATAATAAATTTCTTATTGATTCTGATAAATGAGCAAACATGAAAACGCACATGTTTACATTGCCATCATCTTGTTCTGCATGTGCAGTGCTCTAGTGATCAGATTCATCGTATGAATCTCAAGTTTAGCTTTTGCTTACGCATTTTCGTTGTCAGGTGTACAAAGATAAGTGTTCATTTTAGGTTGTTGCTGGTTCTAATTGATTTGAAGCACACAAGATTAAGTGAAATATGTATTTTTATATGAAGTGTATTCTATATGAAGTGTGGCATAAGACTGCATCTATGTAGATGCATTGTTATATTTGATGATGTCGCATTCTACATCTTTATCTGTGCTGGGTGCTAAAGGCTCAGAAGAGGCTGTGCATATGAGCGAGCTGCATGCTGTCTCAGATATATTGCTTTCTTATGCCATCAACACAATGGTTTGTGGTCAACATGACTAACAGTACAGACAGTAAGGTAAGAATAACTGCTCAACACTGTCAGCAGCTGTTTTTTGGTCCTGCTTCACATGTACGTTTGTTGCAACATTCTTCAATTCCATACTATTGTCTTATGGCCAGCTAAAATGAGTGCAAGTTGCTCAGGGCTTTTCAAAACATCGACATTTAACCATGATGGGAAGCTCAAAATAATTATCCCTGTTCTCAGTGGTGCCCGGGACTATCAGAGGTACAATTGTTATAATGAACGAATTCATATAGTGCAGGATATTTGCAGCCCCAATGCATTTTGTGATAAGGGTGTTTTGCTGTACCATGTTGTCCCTTCCATACATATATATGTATATATATATATATATATATATTTTTTTTTTTTCGTTGGAGCTACGAGCAACACTTCTCTTATGCAAGGGTCATCTGGAATTGGCCATTCCATGGCTGTAACCTTATTATCACACCTGTTGCTATCATATCACTAGTAGCAAGTACCTGAATGCCTGGCATTGAGCAAATGTTCTTATGTAAGAGATGTTTTGTGAAAAGGGACCGAGGTCCTGCGAAATTTGACATGTCGTTCTCGTTGAATGCCCCAAGTTTATAAAAAAAAATCTCAGCTAATGCCTTTTATTGTGCCTCATCATTTGCCACACCCATGCATTTAACATCAGTGACACTTTTCTGCTGAGTTGTAGTTTGAGCTATGCACTGGTACAAAGGTGTAATCACTTGTGCAGCAAAAGAGGACAGCAGATGTAGAGGAAGGAGCTTACTTGCATTCACATGGTTAACATATGCGAGTAGAAGGAATGCTTTCCTTCCACATCCACTCCGGCATAGGCAAAGTATAGTAGCAACCACTGCATATTGGCACAGCTGCTGGTCATCTTTAAACAAGTGGCCACTCACAAAACTGATACTTGTTCCAGCAAGCATGCTCTGCTGTGCCATTGGTATGTCTGTTATGGGTTCCACTGGGGTTGTGGATGTGCTTTGCAGTTGTCCTCTGTGATTTCCTGGAGCACAGCTCTTTGCTTGTATTGTCCCCTTTTATTTGAGATTATTGCGATTTTTTTAAATATTTGATTTGATATGAGAGATTACTTAAAAAGTGCACTACACTACAGATTCAGGAGTTGCCAACAGGCACTAATATCTTTGCTTAGAGGGCAGGTGTACATGTCAACTCTTAGGGTAGGCAGGAAGATCTTTACTGACCTTGCTTATTGGGCCTACCATAAGATTTTTCTGACTCAAGAGTGTTAAAGCAGAAAAAAATATGTTGTGCATTTATGTGCATTGGAATATATATTTTATAGGCACATATATGTAGTCTCCATGCAGCTCCTTCTCAGTAGAGAAATGAAAGTGCTTGCCTTCTTGTGTGGCAGGTACCTGAGGAGGCTGCCCTGGATGCAGAGTTTATTGATGTGTACAAGGGCACAAACGGAGTTGTCATGATGCTAGACATCACCAAACAGTGGTGAGTACGCACTCTGATTTGTGATCTATCATTTAGTGGCAACATGCTCAAAGGAGGCTGTTACTGTACACAGGGGAGATTGCCCATCACGGTGTTGCTGATGTAGTTTTAATTAAAGAAAATTTGTGTCAAATGCTAAAGGTTGCTCAAGCATGGTAATGGAGCATGGAAATGAAGCATTGTGGAAATGTTTGTCAGGAGTTACTAATTTTTCACTCAATTATGACATTTTAAAGGGTTCTAATTGCCTGCTACATGCTTATTTTGAGCTGAAGAGACACGCATATAAACGCTTCAGACATGTGACATGTGTAAACAGTTGTCTTGAACATTAAAAAATGAAGGTGCAGTAATGATGTATGGTATGTTGGCTGTGTACACAGGGCAACTTTTATGCAGAGTGCATTGTTTTTTAGGTGCCCATTGCAGAGCAACTGACATGGTCACATTGCACAGTTGACAGCATACTTTCACTGCCTCATTTTTTGTCACCCAAGTGCCAAGCATCTTGCTGCTCTTTGCACTGTCAATTTTCTTGAGAGCTCTGCCTTCAATGGGAAAGGAAATTGTCTTGCAGTGTGGTCCAAGTATTGAGAAGGTACAAACATGCATGGGTGGGTGCCTCGATCTTGGAACATTTGTTTCCACAGTGCCATTTCCACATACAATGAAGCCCAGATACAGTCTAATCTCGATAATTCGAACTCGAAGGGGCCCGAAAATTTGTTCGACATAAAAGAAGTTCGAATTAACGGAAGGACGTATTTTTGAAGTATTCGAGCACCATAGCAAGATGAACGAATGGTGCGAGTCATGAAATTTCGCGGCGCGCAAGCGCATAGCAAGTTGCGCCCACGCTGGCCAATGCTCGGTTCCCGATTACAGCAGAAAACGAAACTTCAGGGAGCGAACGGCGCCGACATGGCGACAGGAGCGCGCGCGCGGAGTAGGTGAGGGAGGAGGGCAGCAGGAAAGCGGATTTGGCCTCGGCAACTCCGCTGCCTCGGTGGCAGTGGCTTTGGTGGCTCCCCTCGCCCTCTCTCTCAACTCCTTCGCAGCTCCCTCACCTTCGACTGTCTCCGTGCGCACCCGCCGCCGGTACAGCCGGCTCGGCGCAGATTAGCCCGCTCCTTGAAGTTTCGTTTTCTGCCTGTATCGGGAAGCGAGCATTTGCCGGCGTGGGTGCCGCCGGTCCCGCCGGACCGGCGCCAGCTTAGGCTGTGCCCTGAAGTTTCATTTTCTGCTGTTATCTGGAAGCAAGCGTTTGCCGGCGTGGGCAGTTCGTTGGCCGGACTGGGCCTCCGCTGCTGTATGAAGGGGTCTCTCCTAAGCTTTTGCTCTATGGCGGTGTCAGAGCAATGCCGGTCGGAGGCGCCGCTGCGTTATTCGGCGCGCTGCTGAGAGCATTGTCGGTCCGCCGTATGTTCGAATTAACCGTCGCAAATGCTTTCGCGTTCGAATTACCGAGCGTTTTCGCCCATTGAAATACACATAACTTTGACGGGACCACAGCGTCAGTTCGAATAAACCGGCAGTTCAAATTAAGCGTGTTCGAATTAACGAGATTCGACTGTACAACAAGCACCTTCATTGCACAACATGTGTTCGCTGTTGGAGAAGTTAGTTATAATTTAACTTTCCTTCTAAACTACCGATAAAGAACTGAATAAGGTGCAGAAGAGCTTGTTTGTTGGCAATAATGATGTGCACGGCGCTTACTGGCACAAATTGAGTTTAAAAGTAAGCTTTTAGAGGGACTAACAACTAATTTTCATGGTACCCATTTTTTTTTTGTGCAATGGAAAACTTACTGGTCAGAGTGTCTAATCATGAAGTGGTAACGTGGAAAACACCGTGGAACATTTTTATCAGAATTTTTTTATCTGCAGTGAGGATGTAGTCGTTCACTGAGAGCATGCTGAAAACTGTGATAGGTGAGAGCGATAGTGATTATAAACTTGCATTTGGTGGGAGGCAGATGACAAGTATGGCCATAGCCATGAAAAAGTATTGTTTTGTTTATCCAGCCGATATTCTTGCGATCCATGTTTTCTAATGTGTTAAATTATTTGTACAATAGCTGAATGCTATCATGGATTCCTGTCCAACTGCTTTGGTCATTAACCAGACAAGAATGTTTGTTAGCCAAGCCAAGTTAAGTTCTCAAAAGCAAAACAACGCTTTTACGCATGATACACAGTTCAGCGTGTTGCTCTAGCCATGCATGTGCTAATGCTATTGTAGTGCTTGCACCCATTTACGGCACAACTAGTCGATGGCATTTTGTATCTCACAGGGAGACCACTCAACTCTGGGTACTTACAAACTTGCATGCATACAACAGCATGTATGCTGCCATGCATTGTGGGATGCGTGTGTTGCTCATTAGCGTGGACATAAAAGCGAAGCTTTTCTTTGCAAACCTCACCGGGTTTTGGGAGTGTGGGTGCTGCGGCCTGGCTGTTCTTTTGCCACATAGGCCAACCAATTGCAGCAGAGTATGCATGCCAGTGGCGCACTGTCGGGGGGGGGGGGGGGGTTGTAACCCCCCCCCTCCTTTTGCTTAACCCCTTTTCTTTCCTTGCGCATTTGAGTACTGTAACTAAGATGTAAGACGCGCAATCGTCTGCACACTCGCAAAAAGCGCATTTTTTGACAATTTCCCTTGAAGAAATTGAAATTAGTGCTGTTTAGATGGTATTGGCAAACTGTCAACGCCCCCCTGTCAGAGATCCTGGGTGCGCTACTGATGCATGCTGCGTGCACTGCTGGATTCCTTGCATCACCAGCAAGGAATGGTGCTTGCCTCCACACATCCGCGGCACCGGCCGTGCAGGGAAAAGAAAAAAAAAAAACAAAGAACCAGAAAGTGCACCTATGCGCATCTGCGGCAGCGGCATTGCATTATCCTCTCTACAATGCCTGAATAAAGCCTTCTGTGTCACTTTGTGTAGACATTCAGTAAACACAAACTCGTGCTTTGACTCTTTATGCACTCACACAAAGCATGGCTGTATATAGGTTCCAACTTGTTAGATCTGCTGCATTCTTTTACTTCATAATACACATAGAATAAAGTGCAAGCGTCTAATAATATAGGAAATGTAATTTTAAGCAATAAGTATGCTGTACTTAATAACAGCCGACTTATGCACAGTAATCACATATACTGCATCTGGAGTACCAAGATTTCACCCTCAGGCCACACCACTTAAACTGGTGTTTGAGACTTTCTTTGCAAATTTAGCATTTTAATCTCTACTTAAATCACGAACCGCGTGCTGGATCTCATCACTAAATGAGGTCATTTCATTTCCATCAACGTCTCGCAACACATTCTGGCCAGTTGTCAGTCCCTTTGTCACTCGCATAATGAATGCAGCCCCCACTTTTCCAATCAAGAAGTGTGTTTTTACTTTTCCTCGCATAATGATCGTACCCTGAACTTGCTGCCGTGAAGTAGGAGACACACGGTACGATTCGATGTCCGATAGGGCATCCGACACAATCGTACCCGCCGGACGCCCTATCGGACGTCGAATGGTGCTGTCTCTCCTGCATTTTAGAGGTGGCCACAAAAAAAAAAAAAAGTTCCAGTAACGTTTCACTTTGTGAATGCGGGTGATGCGAAAGCATATGGGTGCTATAGCGCACACGAAGCTATCGGCCCTCGGTGCGCCTAGATGCCTAGACTGTACACATTGCAGATCGCTTTCAAGATAGGGCTCGCGCGGCCGCGCTATGTGCAGCAGCCGCCAGAGTACGAAACTCTGGCGGCTGCTGGAGTATTGTGCCATAGACTGTCCTCTAGGAAAGTCTCGGTGGCATTGAGTCTTCATCTTTTAGCGCTCACTTCTTTCGTGGCTTCAAACATGCCATCGCCAATTTCACTAGCTGGCCCCTTACGCTTGCGCGGGGTAAAATATTTAGCGATTTGCACATAGGTATTTTGCACATATTTTCGGGAAAAAAGTGCATTCATTGTGCCAGTAAATACGGTAGTTTAAACCAAATAATCGCACTACTGCAGTTCTTCAAGCTGGTTGTAAGGGAAGCTACATGGTTGTAAGGGAAGCCCCTAACCATTGGGGGGGGTCCAGTAGAAGGTCTGCTAGTTTCTTGGTAATCCCTGCTACTGAATTTCTATAAGTTGTCCGTTTTATTTCTCCTACAATGGTTTCTTCAGAGACACTCTCCGATTGGCATGTGCAACATCGTCAGCAGCAGCACTGCTCGCTGTAACAGCAGCCCAAAACTGAGTTGAAAAGCCCAGAAGAAAAAAAAAAAAGATTGTTCCACGTTGTTCAGAAGTATCGACAGGCTGATATCAGTAAAACCATAAAATTAATAAAGACAAAAAGGCGGTGCAATTTACAGTTGCAATTGCCCGTGCAGCATCCTCTCCTGCCCCAGCTAATCGAGATGCTAAAGTTCCACAGTTCATTCTGTTTGTTGTAACTGAACCCAGTTAGTGAGTCATTACAAGTGGACTGCTCTCCCATAGGCTCCTTGCAAAACTCTTTGGATATCGAGAAACTCTTTGTAGTAGCGGAAAATTTTCTCTAAATGGGATTGTCGTATGTAGGCTTGACGGTACTAGTACAGGCACATCAACACTTATTTGTGATGTATGTATGTATAGCTCAATTAAATTTTGAAAACTTTAAATCTTTGCATCATATGAACCATTTCCACATGTCCCACAAAGGTCAGACTAGTGAAAGTCATTTTTTTTATGTATTGGTGAAGCAACAAAACGACAGACACCGACCAAAATAAAAGCTAAAAAATTAATAAAAACTGAGTAAGACACGTTTCGGCTTCGCTACGGAAGCCTTGTTCACAATTGTGAACAAGGCTTCCGTAGCGAAGCCGAAACGTGTCTTTACTCAGTTTTTATTAATTTTTTAGCTTTTATTTTGGTCGGTGTCTGTCGTTTTGTTGCTTCATGTTTCATCCCGACCAGACGGGCTTCCGTCGAACCCTCGATTTCATATAAAATTGGTATTTAATTCAGTCATTTGATGTAATGAGCATGCAAGCATTAGAGTTACTGTAGCTTGTGAGAAGGCCCCGTAGTGTTTCTTTGTCTAGGCATTTCTGTCTCTCGTACAGTGAACCACAAAAGTTTTTGGAGCATGAAATTTGAAAAAAAAAAAAAGCTAAATTTCCAGGCTCTTTTACCACTCAGCCTAGAATTTGTGTGTAATATAGAGGTGATAGGGGAATGCCCATAGTTTATTTCAAATTGAGGGAAGATGCATTGGCTGTAGCTGAATTAAATGTTTTCGGGAATTGCATGTTCCATGAACTTTTGTTGTAGGGTGTACAGCTGCCCAATTCCTAAATAATATCGACACATTTATTAATATTGGCACGTCATTGCAGACGTCATCGGATTCCATTTGTGCATGTGAGTCACAGTGTCGGCTAGGCTCTGTCATTCAATGTGACCACATCTACCTCGCCACAAGTCACTGCGGCACTGATGTTATTAAAGGGGCTCATACATTATTAAAGGATTAGGAAGTTGTACATGCTCCTCACTTGGCTTATAAGCTAAAATAGCTTACCTGTGTCTTTGCTTCCAGGACGTTTGACTATGTGCAGCGCGAGCTGCCCAAGGTTCCAGCCAACATTCCAGTTCTGGTTCTGGCCAACCACTTAGACATGAAGCACCACCGAAACATCACCGAGGACCAAGTGCGCTTCTATGTTGAATCCGTAGAGCGGTGCGTTATTGCCCTTCTTATTCCTTCCACGTGTAAACTTAGTTGCCATCTTGTGGTGACTGTCTAGTATGAGGTTGAATGCTTGGGATTGCATATCTGTCAAACACCATAATATTGTAACCTCTAACCAACACATTCTTTTTTTATTTGCTGCTTTTATTGTACATTGTGTACAATTGGTAGCTTCCAGTAAACACTTTGGTTGAAAGCCAGAAACGCCAATAACGGTACACAGTAAAACCTTGTTAATTAGAATTTCACGGGACCGAAAAAAATGTCCAAATTAACCAAATGTCGAATTAGAGATTTTCTATTTTGCACAAAAGCAGCGCGAAAGCTGCAGTTGTCGTCATCTCATGACTGATTATACCACTTGCAGCGGCCAAGTCCTCACGTTCTTCCTTCACAGTGCGGCTGCGGCTTGTGTTTTCATCCTAGACACGCTTTTCACTGACGTGCACATCCCATTATTTTTTCGGCAATGATCTGGTTGCCAGCTGATCGTCCGTTCGTCGTGATATAGCCGGCGTTCTTCATCTTCGACAGCTTCCGCCATGTTTGTGCCATTGCGCACGCAGCCATGGCACTAAGCCAAAATGAAACTACTGTTTGCCACAACCGCTGCGGACGAAACCGCGGTCGTTATCAACGTGATCATGGACGGTGTTCACACAGTACTAAAGGCAAGCAGCCGACGCTCGTACTAAATAAAAATGAAACTACCATTTGCCGCAACTGCTATGGACAAAACCATGGTCGCTATTGACTCTATTGTAGATGGTGACTCTGCAGTTATGAACACACTCGGCAAACATGTCTTTTTGCGCGGCGGTAAATGCAAGAATAAATGCACAAATAGGCATGAAGTGTTCCGGCATTCCTGTCATGCATGATTTCCGCTCACAACTATGGCAATGCTGACTCTGCCGCTTCTTTTCGGTTGAACAGGAAGCTAGTGCCGTTTTTGCTTGTTTGCATCACACATTTGCACCGCTGTGCTCTCGTTGAGCTCCGAGAGTTGTCCAAATTAACCAGTGTGGGGCCAACTATGTCCAAATTAACAAGAGTTCCAGTAAGTAATGTGTATGCCTGCCAGGACCAGAGGACAAGTCCGAATTATCAGATTTTTTTAATTAATGAGGGTCAAATTAACAAGGCCTTGCTGTATCGTTTTCGTTTTCTAAAACTCAGTTTTAACTGGGAAAGGTCAGTATTCTAGGACGATACAATACAGGAAAAGAAGAAATGCAGATTGAGATGCTCAAGGAGTATTGTAGCATATGAGTTTTATGGTAATCCACAGGTTCGAGATAGTTTCTGAGAAGTAAATTGAAAACTAAGTATTTAGGCATTAAGGATGAGACATACAAATACCTGAAGGAAATGTTTGTTTTTAATCTAAATGTGCAAAATACGCCAAGTACAGTAAAACCTCGATAATTCGAACTCGGTTAATTTGAAATTTCGGTTAATTCGAAGAATTTGAGCGGTCCCGTCATTCTCAATGCAAATTCTACCGGATAATTTGAATGGCCCGCGGGGCTCTATTCGGATAATTCGAAGTTTCCGGCTAGTAGCAACGTGCGGCGGTTAGGTTAGGGTGCTCCGTCAGTCGCCAACCGATTTTCCGAGCTCGTGGGGACTGAAAAATAGTCCGGAAAACTCGTTCGGCCGAAAAAAAAAAAGTTATTAGTGCAGCTTAAAAAAAATCTCTAATAATGCCCTGCCTCATACTACGCTTGGAGGGGATCGACTTGCTTGGATTTGCGCAGCAATGACGTCGTCTCCATGTACAGTCGACACGAACGTCACCGCGTTGGCGATCTCCGCCAACGGAGTTCGCCATGGAGATCCAAGAAACGAGCTTCGCACCGCTTAGCTCTCGCGAAGGTACAGGAGGTAGCGCCGATCACTGAGACATGGGTCTCCGAGACACCTGCTCGGTGTACACGCCACGTTCAAAATAGCAACCGAAACTTCAGAGAAAAAAAACTCACTGAATTAACACACGTGGTGTCGGCGTGCACGAGCGAGCGCGGCCGCCGCAGCGAGCGACGGTTCGTGCAGTCTATCGCTTCAACGGAAACTGAGCCGTTTGTATGGGTGGTCTGTGACTGAGCGGCGAGAGCACAGCGCATACAAAGGGTCAGAGCCGTCTCGAGATCGCTTGCAAGATACGGTGCGCGCGAGAAACCGCTCCGGCGTTAAGTACGCAGTTGTTAGAAAAGTAGAAGTCGCCCCCCCCCCCCCTCCCTCCCATACCCCCACGGCCTTTTGCACGAGGGAGGAAGTCGCGTCTACGCTCCGCTGGCGTTCGCTCTCCATGAAAGCGCGTGTCCCCCCGCGCGCTGTCACTCGCACATACGGCGGGCGCGCGGCGATGATTTTATCGCCCTTGGACTTTGTATGGATCCTCAGGGCGGCGGCGCCGACGGCGAAAATCTGCTTGAAGTGTCCATATAATTGCTGTCGCAATAAAAAAAACATCCCACAATAAATGGTTACAACGATAGTGCTGAGCGCATATACTAAGAAAAAAGAAAAAGTGCAAGGAAGAGCGGGCATGGCCTCCGAGACTGGAAGATTACGCGAGCTCTCTATTGATAGTGCGCGTTCCAATCTTGGAGGCTATACAGCGAGCCACTGGAATTCAAGCCAGTGCAAAATCCAACATGGCGGCCTCCAAGATTGGGTAGCGCGACTCGGAAAGAGCGCTTTAGTCCGCGAAATCGAACTTTGGGGTCTCAATGCGTCCGAAAAATTGGGTGCGAAAATGCATGAACTCAATGGGAACCCTGATGGTGCATTTTTGAAGTCCAGAATATCCAGCAAGTCCAAATTTTTGGAGTCAAGCACCACCACGCCCGCTTTCGCGGCAGTTATCGATTCCGTGAACATCGTCCGCAACTTTGTTGAGTGCAGTGCGGGTGATATTTGTATGCTACGTTTTTTGAGCCAGCTGGAGAGCATGGCACTAAGGGCGGTGAACCAGCGCGCCAAGTAATCCCGCATTGGTGATTACTTTGAGTAATTTTTCTCGGACATGGAAAATAAAGGTGATTTTTTTGCGGCAAGTTCTTGCTTGTTTTCTTTTTTTATTATTCATTTCGGTTAATTCGAAAATCCGCTTAATTCGAATAATGTTCGCGGTCCGGTGACCTTCGAATTATCGAGGTTTTACTGTATAAGCATATTCAGTGAAAAGAAAAATGGTCTTGTAGAAAATTTTTCAACAATAGGGGGAAAACACCAGGCAGAATACTGTGAGCGAGTTTCACCCCAGCATCTATCGCTTGGTTTGAAGCTTGTACGGCCAGTTCTCGTTGGATATGAAACATAGGTGTACATTGCATTTGCTTTATTACATTACATGTGTGATACCACAGCCGCTGAGGATCTTGCATCGGTCTGTCTCCTCTGACCATGCTTTCAAAAGAAAGCGAGTCGCAAGCCAAACTTCTTCCTTGCCCTCTTTTCCTGTTCTAATCCAACAAATGACGCTTGATGCTTGTAATTCAGTGCTGGCTGATGACATTTAGCCAGAAACTTCATACTCAATACCGTAACTCGGCAAAAAAAAAGTTTTTTTTTTCTGGTGTATTGCCTGCAGGCAACGCTCGTCCATAAAGGGTTAATATGACACTTAAGCCTGTTTCATATTGTGTAAACCAGATGCATCTTGTGCAGTGCTTTTTGCCAAAGATGCCTCATGATAACACTGCCTCGATACCACTGTTTGTGACCTGTCTTCAAATGTAGTAATTTTTGAATAATAAAACTAAGCAACAGAAAGGACATATAACATGTTATGATTATTTTAGCAGTGAAAGCCTAGTAATAGTAGGCCTTATGCAGTGTTTCTGAATCTGTTGGTCATGACAGTTGTGAAGGTCGAATCACTTTAACTGGGCTTTCCAAAGTTGTTTGGGGACTTAAGGGAGAACAAGTGAGTGCGACATGAAGCTGGCAGGAACAAAGGGTCAATGAGCTCCAGAACCATCACAAATGACAGAAAAATTTTGCAAGTTATCCGGGGAAAGCAGCCAATATCCATGATTGGAAGTAGTCAATGTCGATGAGTGGAACCAGCAATTCTGGTTACGTTATTTATGTGTACAATCGCCAACCAATCACCAACCGCGGAGTCTGAAGACTCCGCGGTTGGTGATTCCCTTTCGCGCTGCCTTCTCGCTTTCCTCCTTTTGCGTGGGAGATTGCGTCGCCAGTTCCCCTTGCGCCCGGTTGCAAGATATACGCATTTGGTGCCGTAGCACAGCGTCGCCCCCCCTCCCTCCCTCCTATACCCCCAAGGCCTTTGGCACGACGGAAGAAGTCACGTTTG
Source organism: Dermacentor silvarum (assembly GCF_013339745.2). NCBI lineage: Eukaryota > Metazoa > Arthropoda > Arachnida > Ixodida > Ixodidae > Dermacentor > Dermacentor silvarum. Next base: position 306,011,800 of record NC_051154.1, read on the forward strand.
CGCTCCGCCGTGCGTTCGCTCTCCGTGAAGCGCGCACCCCCCGCGCGCTTTCACTCGAACATACAGTGCGTGGCAACGATTTTATCGCCCTTGGACTTTACATGGAACCTCGTGACTGTGACGCTGATGGCAGAAATCCGCTTGAAGTGTCCATATAATTGCTATCGCAATGAAAAAAAAAAAAAAACATCCCACAATAAATGGTTATGACGATAGTGCTGACCGCATATACTAGAAAGAAAAAAGAAAAAGTGCAGTACTCTGGAGCGTTTTGTCAGCCAAGGAAGAGCGGGCATGGCCTCCGAGACTGGAGGATGGCGCGAGCTCTTTATTGATAGTGCTTGACTCCCAATCTTGGAGGCTATAGAGCGAGCCACTGGAATCCAAGCCAGTTCGAAATCCAACATGGCGTCCTCCAAGATTGGGTAGCGTGGCTTGGAACGAGTGATTTGGTCCGGAAAATCTAACTTTGGGGTCTCAATTCGTCCGAAAAATTGAGTGCGAAAATGCATGAACTCAATGGGAACCCTGATGGTGCATTCTTGAAGTCCGGAATATCCAACAAGTCCAAATTTTTGGAGGCAAGCACCCGCACGCCCGCTTTAGCGGCAGTTATCGATTCTGTGAACATCGTCCGCAACTTTGTTGAGTGCAGTGCGGGTGTTGTTACGTGTTGTGAGGCAGCTGGAAAGCATGGTGGCGAACTACCGCGCCAAGTAATCCCGCATCAGTGATTACTTCGAGTAATCTTTCTCGGACATAGAAAATAAAGGTGATTTCTTTTTGTGGCAAGTTCTTGCCTGTTTTTTTTTTTAAATATTTTTTTATTAATTTCGGTTAATTCGAAAATCCGCCTTAATTCGAAGAATTTTCATCGTCCGGCGACCTTTGAATTATCAAGGTTGTACTGTACTTTAACTTTAGACCTTTCCTGTGCTTTCCGCACTTCGACGCCATCGGTGACGATGACAAAGGTGGAGTCCGAGCCATTGCTGACAGCGGAAAATCCTTTAAATGAAAAACATGGCACTGTACTGCAGGGAGCTTGATAGTCAACATCAAAGCAACTATGCCTAACGACATCGCAAAACAACTACTATGGCTGCCAGCGAACGGCGTGTGAGAGCGCTGGTTCGAGGCTGCGAGATAACCAAATAGTGGTGGTTGCTTCAATTAATGCCTTTTCAGACGTGCAATCATGGCAAAAAGTAAAAAAAAAATCGGACGGCAAAGGCTTTTAGCATCCGAAATTTCAGACATCCTTATACGTTGACTTCATGGGGTATGTGGTCGTGTCGCGAAGGTGTTCGATTTATCAGGCATGTCTGAAAGATTTGTCGTTCACTGATAGTGCTAAACCCTAGCAATGCTGACTCAACTTGTTGTTCAAATGCAGGCCCCCGGGCAGTGCCCAGATCCGCTATGCGGAGTCCTCACTGCGCAACGGCTTCGGCCTCAAGTTCCTGTACAAGTGGTTCAACCTGCCTTTCCTCCAGCTGCAGGTGGGTGGCAAGTGGTTCCAACACCGCGTCTCCTGGACAATGTTATGTTTTGCACTCACTGTTGCAGTAGGCCAGTTTAAACACATTCAGGAAGGTAGTTGTTAGAAACAACACTATCTGGTATTAAAAAAAGTTACAGCAGACAATTACAGAGGTAGCCATTGATGTTTTTTGTTGGGTTTAATGTCTCGAAGTGTCACAGTGGCTAGGATGTCGTAGGGGAAGACTGGATGAATTTTGACTACCAGGTCATTTTTTAATGTGCACTTAATCTAAGTACATAAGCATTTTTGCATACTGCATTTTTGTCCCCATAAAAATGTGGCTGCCATGGCCAGGAATCGAACCTGTAACTTTGTGCTCAGCAGTAGAGCACCATAGCGGGAGTGGATAGATACTATTTAAGGGGGGACGCGGCTTTCGCATCGCAAAATATGACCAAAAAAACGATTTTTTGAAAATGACATTTTCAGTTTGTATGACTTCTTTTCTATTTTATTTCAAAATTTCGTCACGGAAAATCGCGCGGAAATGATGTAAAAAATGTTTATCGAAGCTAAGGTGGTGAGGAGTTTCTCGAAAATAGCGAAAAAACGGCATTTTTCAAGCCGCGATATCTCCGCAACCGCGTAACCTAGCGCCGCCATCTTGGTCTCTATGGATAGCGCGATTCTCCGTCTTCAAATCTGGCGCCTCGGCCAGCTGCACCAGGCAAGAGCAAGCGCACAGCAAGCAAAAGTTTCAAGGTCTCGCGGCGGTTTCTGATCAGCAGCGCGCGCCACGTGACTGTACGCGGCTCCGCATTGGTCTCCCGGGCGGTTGCCCTTAGCAACCGGCGGAAAGGTCGTCTGCTCGCCGCGCTGACAGCGCTGAGGAGCCGATTTCGCGTCTTTTCAAGTCGTCGCGGCATGGTTTGGAGATTGTATCTCACTCGTGATAACGGACCGGCGCTCGCTTGTTAGAGAAACGAAAAACGTTGTCAAGCTCGGCCCGTCTTAGCTTGGAGAACGGCTCTGGTCTGTTATCATGGGCCGGCGATCGTTCAAGAAGAAACGCAAGACTGCGCATCAATTTGGTGCTCGTAAGTCGAAGCCACCGATCTCTAAAACAAAGTTTGCTCCAGCGACTTCAGCAGTGACAATGACGGTGGCATGCAACACGACGCGGACGTGCAGCTGAGCACCTCAAGCACGGATGGAACATCGTCCGCGCGTATTGGCGAAACTGTGCGGAAAGATACCATGCGAAAAAAGAAAGCTGCAAAAGCTCATCAGACCATCAGGTCAGATGGTCAAGCGATGCCGCATCGCAAAGGACACAAAGAACTATAACCCTGGTGCCTATTAAATTTTGACAACTTTGAACCTTGTTTTCTCAGTACAGTTTTTGTAGCATGTTGCTCAGCTCGTGGAGCAGATATCTTGGTAACTACTTTACACATTTTGATTGCGTTTGTTTTGTCAGACTCACTGAACTGTACTTTAGGGCAGGGGTTCTCAGGTACGTTCATCCCAGGGAACCCTGCTAAGCTCCATAAAGTGCCAAGGAACCCCCCCCCCCCCCCCCCCCCCCCGATTTAACCGAATTATCAAGGGTATCAAGAAAACAAACAAATGCTGCACTACGTCAACACGCTTTTATTTACTCAATGAATCGTCAAATCTTGTTTCTATTTAGCACAAGACCAGTGCGGAAGCTGAAATTCTCTTCATCTCATGATTAGCGCTAGCAGCGGCGAAGGCCTCGCGACATCCTTCGCGGCGCGCGTTTTCATCTGAGACACGCTTTGCACCAACGGGCGCACATCCCGATTATTTTTTCGCCACTCAGCTGCTCGCCAACAAATTGTCCGTCCATCGCGATGTAGCCGGTGCTTTTTATCTTCGACAGCTTTGCACTGAGTAAAAGCGAAACTACAGCTTGCCGCAACCGCTGTCGACGAAACCGCGGCCGCGATCATGGACGGCGACCTTGCGGTTCAGAAGGCAGGCGGCTGACGCACGCACCAAGTCAAAACGAAACTACCGTTCGCTGCAAGAAGTGCGGACGAAACTGCGGTCGCTATCGATGCTACCATGGTTGGCGACTACGCAGTTGTGAAGGCACGCAGCCGACGCGCGCATCGAGTGAAAACGTAACTACTATTTGCCGCAACCGCTGCGGACGAAACTGCGGTGGTTATCGACGCGATCAGAGATAGCGACTACACACTACGGAGGCACGCGGCTAGCCGCCAACGCGGTGTTACGCGCGGCGATAAACGCAAGAATAAACGCTTTGAAGCGCTTCGGCGTTGCTGTCAGTCACGTGCCGCGTACGATTGCCGCTGAGGACCACGGTGCAAGCTGAGGACCACAGCGATGCGGACTGCGCCGCTTCGTCTCGGTTGGACGCTACGCCGTTCTTGCTCTTCTGCGGCGCGCATTTGCGGTTCTCCGCGTTTTTTATATATATATATATATATATATATATATATATATTTCCTCCAACGTATAGGTCAGTGCACACGCTATCGGCACCTACCCTATCTACAAATAGGAGAAAGGCGCATGGGGGTAAGTTACGGCCTCCGAGATTCAAGTGAGAAAGCTTAGGCGCGCTGCCCGTTCTCGGAGGTTGGGTGGCTACAAGCTGCTTGCGTATTTATTGCGCAGTTCGCGCGTTGCTGTTACACACTGTGATGTGCTTTTTGACACTCGGGCATGGGTAATGGAGGTTCTTTGGATCAAGCGCACCTCGTGTTCGCCGTTTTAGACACTTGTCGAGAGCGGGACCAGGGAAAATTTATCAGTGGCTCGCGGAACCCCGAGCAGGGGCCTGCGGAACCCGCAGGTTCCGCGGAACCCACTTTGAGAACCCATGCTTTAGGGGATAGCGCTCTTCTTTTTTTATCCTAGTGTTTTAAGAATTCGTAGTAGGGTTCCTTGTTTGCAGTGCAAGCATGCTCACTGCAGTGGGACTGGAGAAAACAAACTACAAATTTTAGTGTTGAAAAAAAAATTATTTCGAGAACGCTATCTCCTTCTGCATACATTTGGCTCTGCATACAGTATTTAACAAACTTTTCACTTGATTTCGTAAATCCTCCAGTCCCTCCATGAGGTTCAAGAAAGAAATAATTTGTCTAGCAAAAAGTTTTCATGGTACCGCTTTGAAATTTTTATGAAAGCATCATAGAGCCATTCTTATTCTATGTACCAATTTTCATTGACATCCACCAAGAAACAAGAAAGTTGGTACCGAAAGCCGCGTCCCCCCTTAAGTGACCAACAGGCTACTGGTGTGTTAGACATGTTCAGGGGTGCCTATTACATACTGGATATAAGGCATATTCATTTCACCATTCGCAAAAAAAAAAAAAAAAGCTCATTCACGTAGTGTGTGCTCATAATTTACCTTTTCTGTTGCGCATTCTCTTGATCCTTTACGTGTGGTGATGCACTGTGCATTTTAACCTTCTTTGGCGTTTTTTTTTCTCACTTGCTTTCTATTGATTCCTGAAAAACACAGGCATGTTGTGTCTTTCAAGAAACAGTTGCTAGCCGTTTTTCTTTTTCTATTTTGTGCTCATCCTGTATGTTTTCTGTGGTAACAATACAGTCAAGCTTTCATTAATTTGATCCCGACAGGAGTGTGTGAGTCAGTCTAATTATCTGGTTGATTGAATGGAAATATAATGAAAGGGTAATATAATGTCTGAACATTCTAACCAATTATTTACCAAAATAATCTGCCGGCACGAGTTACCATTAAAGGGCCCCTAAACCACCTCTGTCATCTTTTTGCATATTTTAAATGTATGTACATGCCCATCGTGTACAGAGTATTGTGACAATCATCCTTCACAAAAATGGTAGTTTCACAAAGACAGCTTCTTAAAGAAAGCATTGATGTAAAAAATGATGCGGGCTACTTCGCCATCCAAACATTTCAAAATGGTGGCTGATGGGAAGGTCGCCTGTGTACAAGGAACACGTAGTCACGCTTTCTTATGTGCCTAATGTAAGCTACCTTGTGTTTATTGTAGGTTTGCGCATGCAAAGTGTTAACACTTGTGGGAATCCTCGGGTCCTATAACCGCCGCACGGGCAGCGAACGTCGCGTCAAGCGCATGCGTGCCAGGGAGAGTTGGGACAGGGGAAACTTTCCTTCTGCGGGGGGCACGCGGGAATCGCAAGCGCTATCAGCGCCACCGGGTGGGTCGCGTGAGATCCCGCTGATATCGCCCGGGTCTCTTTGGTCTCCAGCAAGCGGCGACGGCGGAAGTCTCCGCCGCCGCTCCCGTATTCCCGCACGTGGTTAGTTAACCGCGTTCTTGCCGCGGCAAACACCGCGGCCCCCTCGTATTCCCCAGTTGGTAAGTCGGAAGCCCTTCTTTACCTAGTGTATTCTCTTCGAGGGAACCCTCAGCGATGTCAACTATAGCTAGCTGGCCTGCTCGAAGTGTTAGTTGCAGTTGTAATAAATGCTTTCCGAGTGTACACGTGGTTGTCCTCTATTGTTTCCTCGAGCTTGTACCGGACCGCGGTTGATGCACAGGCTTGCGCCAACCGCGGGGCTCGGTGTGTCGAGGCAGAGGGCCGTTGGCATCCACCCCATATCCCGACACACTTTCCTGTCCACGGGAAAATAGGCAGTTTTTGGGTAGTCTAGTAAACAATTTTTCTACTGCTGCAGCAACTGCTTGATATTAAATTGTATGGTATCAATTTGTAGAAGGAGGAATGTGCTTTCTAATGGTATTATTGTCAAGGAAACATTTATTAATAATGCTTTGAAAAAAATTATTTTATAAAAAAGTTCGTAAGGAAAACGGGAAAACTCTGTAAAACCATCGATGCTGCTTTGCACCAAGAGAACATTAAAAAACTTCAAAATATTCATTTTGAACAAAAAGACTATACAGGGCAGTCCACTTATAACGATACCACACATAACGATATATCGGTTATAACGATGAGTCAACATAAGAGTGTCAACTTATGCATTAGGGCATGGGTTCTCAAAGTGGGCTCCGCAGTCCCCTGCTCGGGGGTTCCGCGAGCCACTGATAAATTTTCCGTGGTCCCGTGCTCGCCAAGTGGCTAAAACGGCGAGCACGAGGTGCGCTCGGTCTACACTACCTGCATTACCTATGCCCGAGTGTCAAAAAGCACATCACAGTGCGTAACGGCAACGTGCGAACTGTGCAATAAATCCGCAACCAGCTTGTAGCCCCCCAACCTCTGAAAACGGGCAGCCATGGGCAGCGTGCCTAAGCTTTCGCACTTGAATCTCGGAGGCCGTAACTTAGCACCATGCGCATTTGTAGACAGGGTAGGTGCTGATAGCGTGCACACGGACGTATACGTCAGCGGAATTAAAAAAAATAAATGCGCAGAGCACCGCAAATGCGCGCCGCAAAAGAGCAAAAATGGCGCTAGTGTACAAAAACGAAGCGGCGCAATCCGCATCGCTGTATGGTCCTCAGCGGCAATCGTACGCAATACGTGACTGGCAGCAATGCCGGAACGCTTCGTGTCTAATTAGAGAGTTTTAGATTAGGGGGACGGAAGCGTTGGGGCCCCCTAATCTAAAACTCTCTATTGTGCCCCCAAAGCCTTTTCTTGCGTTAATCGCCGCTCATAACACCGTGTTGGCGGCTAACCGCCTGCCTTCATAAGTGCGTAGTCGCCATCTATGGTCGCGTTGATAGCCACTACAGTTTCGTCCGCAGCGGTAGTGGCAAACAGTAGTTTCGTTCATATCTTGTTTTTTTGTCAACAGTTCATTTCGTTCACGAGTTCATATCTGCCGCCATTACCGCGCAGCGCATCCCGCCTGCGTGCTGATTGCGAACAAAAGCCACGGAGAGCATCACAAGTTGGCGCAGCGTGCACAAGATGGTGCACGCCGCGCGTCACTGCAGAATGCAATTTCGAGGTCCACTTCCTGCCGTCTTCTCACGCAAAACTCCTCTCTCTGCGTTGCAGCTGGCAAGTGGTCCTGCCCAAATGATGTTGACAGCCTGCAGATAAGAACTGTAACCTTTAGAACACTCCGGATATCTTTAGCTCTGATTGTGGGAGTGATGAAACAGTTCGGAGTAGGAAACAAAACTTGCCGGCGAATACCTGGTGATGTTACGGGGCTATTTGACGCACTTTCACCATCCATGCTGAAGTCTGATGAATCACAATCATCTTCCAAGTCTGTGTTGCTACCACCATCAAAAAATTCTAATGCAGACTCATCGAAATCCGTCAAAATTGGCTGTTTCTGAAGGGCAGCTGCGCGTGATGTCGACGTCGTGTCGGAAGCTACAAGGGCTGATCACGCCCGGCTAAAAGGCGCTTTAAACATCCCCCTGCGGTGAAAAAAAGAAACACGAAAGGGACACTAGAAAAATAGTTCCTCTTTTAAGTGCTGGATGGCGCTAGCAGTCCGAAACAGCTCCGAGTGCGGCAAAATTTTAAGTTGAAACCATCTATATAGGCGCGGACAGGAAAGTGTTCAAACACTGCGATAATATGTGCTTTTCATAGTTTTTTCTTGTTGATGTTAGGTGGTGTCGAGTCGCTAAGTTGTCTTCCAGATATGTTCCATGACTTCATCTCAAAGTTGTCTTTGTACTTGGCAACGTAGACTGTCTCCAATGCTGGCCAGAATTGGAACGCACCCATAATCCCTGCAGTTTGCAAATGTTTTTCATGGTCTTTGTCTGTATCACTGTGGCCTTGCTGTTTATTGTTTGGTCACCGCCGATCCATTGTTTGTGCAGCGGGAGAGCTTGCTGCTGCAGCTGCAGCGCAACAGCCAGGAGACAAATGCGACCAACGATGAACTGGACATGCTGCAGGAATCTGAGGAGCAGAACTATGAGTTGTAAGTGCTCGATGTGTTCAGCATCTCAGGTTTGTGCATCACTTGCATTGGTGATGTGGGATTCGCATGCATACTGGGCACTTGGTACGCAAAAAAAGGTGGTCACACTTCTTTGTTATTTACTTAGGTTTGTGAACATCGGAATGCTTCATAAGAACCACACTGCACACATAAATATCCACAGCGCTATGTACAGTGGAACCTCGTTGATACATTCATCACGGGAACCGAAAATAAAGCATATCATCCGAAAATCGTATCATCCAGCGTATTATCCAACCAAATCGTATTATTGGGAAAAGAAAAAAAATGTATCATCCCGAAAAACGTATTACGTAAAATCGTATCAACGAGGTTCCACTGTATATATGCAGTAAAAGGTCATTAATTCAAATTCTGCAGGGATGCTACGAAAATTCGAATTAGACAAAATTCAAACTAATGAAAGTCGGACAATAAATCGCTCGGTTAAGGTGCGTATATACAGTAAAACCTCGATAATTCGAACTCGGTTAATTCGAAATTTCGGTTAATTCGAAGAATTTGAGCGGTCCCGTCCTTCTCAATGCAAATTCTACCGGATAATTTGAATGGCCCGCGCGGCTCTATTCGGATAATTCGAAGTTTCCGGCTAGTAGCAACGTGCGGCGGTTAGGTTAGGGCGCTCCGTACAGTCGCCAACCGATTTTCCAAGCTCGTGGGGACTGAAAAATAGTCCGGAAAACTCGTTCGGCCGAAAAAAAAAGTTATAGTGCGGCTTAAAAAAAAATCTCTAATAATGCCCTGCCTCATACTACGCTTGGAGGGGATCGACTTGCTTGGATTTGCGCAGCAATGACGTTGTCTCCGTGTACAGTTGACACGGTGTACAGTTGACACGTACGTCACCGCGTTGGCGATCTCCGCCAACGGAGTTCGCCATGGAGATCCAAGAAACGAGCTTCGCGCCGCGTAGCTCTCGCGAAGGTACAGGAGGTAGCGCCGATCACTGAGACATGGGTCTCCGAGACACCTGCTCAGTGTACACGCCACGTTCAAAATAGCAACCGAAACTTGAGAGGAAAAAAAAAAACTCACTAAATTAACACGCGTGGTGTCAGCGCGCACGAGCGAGCGCGGCCGCCGCAGCCCACAGCGAGCGAAGGTTCGTGCGGTCTATCGCTTCAACGGAAACTGAGCGGCGAGAGCACGGCGCATACAAAAGGTCAGAACCGTCTGGAGATCGCTTTCAAGATACGGTGCGTGCGAGAAACCGCTCCGGCGCTAAGTACGCAGTTGTTAGAAGAGTACACGGGAAGAGTAGAGGTCGCCCACCCCCCTCCCTTCCTCCCTCCCTCCCTCCCTCCCTCCCATACCCCCACGGCCTTTCGCACGAGGGAGGAAGTCGCGTTTACGCTCCGCCGTGCGTTCGCTCTCCATGAAAGCGCGCGTCCCCCGCGCGCTGTCACTCGCACCGCGGCGTTGATTTTATCGCCCTTGGACTTTGTATGGATCCTCAGGGCGGCGACGCTGACGGCGAAAATCCGCTTGAAGTGTCCATATAATTGCTGTCGCAATAAAAAAAAAATCGCACAATAAATGGTTACAACGATAGTGCTGAGCGCATATTACTAAGAAAAAAGAAAAAGTGCAGTACTCTGGAGCGTTTTGTCAGCCAAGGAAGAGCGGGCATGGCCTCCGAGACTGGAGGATTGTGTGAGCTCTCTATTGATAGCGCGCGTTCCAATCTTGGAGGCTATACAGCGAGCCACTGGAATTCAAGCCAGTGCAAAATCCAACATGGCGGCCTCCAAGATTGGGTAGCGCGGCTCGGAAAGAGCGATTTAGTCCGCAAAATCGAACTTTGGGGGTCTCAATTCGTCTGAAAAATTGGGTGCGAAAATGCATGAACTCAATGGGAACCCTGATGGTGCATTTTTGAAGTCCGGAATATCCAGCAAGTCCAAATTTTTGGAGTCAAGCACCACCACGCCTGCTTTCGCGGCAGTTATTGATTCCGTGAACATCGTCCGCAACTTTGTTGAGTGCAGTGCGGGTGATATTTGTATGCTACGTTTTTTGAACCAGCTGGAGAGCATGGCACTAGGGGCGGCGAACCAGCGCGCCAAGTAATCCCGCATCGGTGATTACATTGAGTAATTTTTCTCGGACATGGAAAATAAAGGTGATTTCTTTTTGCGGCAAGTCCTTGCTTGTTTTCTTTTTTTTATTATTAATTTCGGTTAATTCGAAAATCCGCTTAATTCGAAGAATTTTCGCGGTCCGGCGGCCTTCGAATTATCGAGGTTTTACTGTAGTCTGACGTAGCGTGAATGCTTGCATGTACGCACACGCTACGTCATGTCGGCAAGAACAACACAGTGATGTGATTGCTGCTCCAATTGCTCCAAGCTGCTCCAAAGGGCAATCCTGCTACATCCCGATACATTTCCGTTAATGTGCTCCAAACCTGCTCCAAAAGGTGTTTTATGCTATTTTTGAAAGCCAACGAATCTAACAAGCGACATCATTCATCACACGCACTCGTCATGTGTGCACATGGAGGAAGTAAGAGGTGGGTGCGAGAGTAGGGCTGCAACATGTTTGAAATGTGGTGGCTCCTGCCATTGCTGAAATGGCACTTTTAAAACTAAGAGGTGAGAGCACAAAACTTTCATAATAATGCTATATGGTAAAGCGTTCTGCTGGTACAGCAAAGCCTTTACACAATGTGACTTTCATAATAACGCTATATGGAAAAGCGTTCTGCTGATACAGCAAAGCCTTTACACAATGTGACTTTCCCGTTGTTAGGTCAAGTGGTTGCATGATGGCTGAAAATTTTGTTAAATGGGAGCAAGTCGTTGCACATGCTACTGAGCTTGTTTCTCTTCGTTGCACTGCTGCCATTTTGCTGTTTTCGGCTGGTGTAGCTTAGCGAGTGAGCATTGCGCACTCCTAACGCGCTTCTGTATTTGAGTTCCCCAAATTTGTCTCTATGTGCACTTCTACAGTTCCCGCCATTTTAGTTCCCAGCCTCTTGCAAACTGGAAAGCTAAAGTAGAGATTGGAGAGGTTCGTGGTCATACTATCGTCGTGATGCTGTAGTGGTCCTACTATCGTCATCACAGCTTCATCCTCTCATTTCGTTGTCATTACTCCGTCATCATGCATGGGATTCGCGTGTTTTAGCGCCACAACTTTTTGTTGAGGTAAATAATTCTTGGTAAAAATGTGCTTGTTTTCCATTAAACTGGGCTCCCTCCTTTTGTAGTCTGTCTCTCTTGCTTCTCTCAGAGGCAATTTTGCCGCTTGAAAATATGCATTTAGATGCTCCAAAAGCTTGTTTTTCTGCTCCAAAACGCACTTTTGGCTGCTCCAAGAAGCTGCTCCAAAACGGTCTTTGCCAATCACATCATTGACAACGTCGTCTGTCATTCACCGCACTGGTGTAGCCAACGTAACCGGACACAGCCAACGCAATCAAACGTGCCTGACGTCGAGATGGTTCTTTCTCCATCTGCGCATTCTTTGCGCCGTCTGCGCCGATTCACAATGCATTGCGCGAAGAAAAAAGGTGCCCATGCCGCTTAGCCGATATCCGTTCAAAGTGTCGCCGGCGCATGGGTTGGGGATCATTCTGCGCATGCTCCCAAGAGAACAGCCGACGGCGCCTGGTGCAGCGCAAGTGGCATAGCGTGACTGGCCGCAAGCGATGCTCGCCCGCGTGCCGAAAACATCCTTTATAGTCTGACGTTTTCAGCATGCGGGCAAGCGTTGCTTGCGGCCAGTCAGGCTACGCCGCTTGCGCTGCGCCAGGTGCCGTCGGCTGCTCTCTTCGGAGCATGCGCCGAACAATCGCCAATCTGCGCGCCGCTTTGAACGGCTGTCTGCGACAGTCGACAAAGCGGTGTGGGCACGTTTTAGAGTTACCCGCGTGACGACACCAGCATCGCCAACGTGCTCCCACGCAGCACTCTCCCCATCCACGATAGTGTGGAGTTCTAATTATTGGTGGCAGTGCGGATTTCAGTGTGAATTAGCGGGATGCATTACAAATTGCTTTCAATACATTGTTGGATGGACTGCGGCGGCTACTTCGAATTATCCAAAATTTTCAATTAACCCCATTGTCATTGTTGCCTACTTGGCTGGTAGATCATGTGTGTTGTTGCTGCCGTGTTTCAAATTTCTTACAGTTCTGAATTAACGAGATTTCACTGTATATTTTTTAGAAACTCAAGTAAGCTAAGCAGCGTAACAGTAAAGATATTTCACAGTACAAACATATCTAGCTAACTACTAGAACAGTGCAACTGTGAGGCAAAAAAAAAATCATTACTCTCTATGACTGTCCCATTGTCATTGTTGCCTACTTGGCTGGTAGATCATGTGTGTTGTTGCTGCCGTGTTTCAAATTTCTTACAGCGATATCTCTATTGGGACCCGTTGTCGTGTTCACAGCAATGTGTTTTTGGCTGGGTATAGGTTTTTATATGACCTACTTCAAGAGTAATAATTTTTTTAAATGCAAGCGGAGATATTTCCATGGCAGCTGCACAATTTTAGTCTGTCCTGTGGGTTGGAACAGTCTTAACCACTAAAATATGCCACTGAAGTAGTTCACACCACAAATGGTGTATCATTGTGTGTCATATAAGGAAACCGTCAGCTGTGTTTTGTAAAATCTAGTGATTGTTGCGGCCAAACGCCTACAGTAAAGACCTGGTGATACGATCACAGCTGGTACATATTTCGGTTTGATACGAATTTGTAACATTTCCTGGCCGAAATACTGTACTTACTCGATTGTAATGAGAGTTTTTTTCCAGATTTTTGCTACCTGAAGTCGATCCTCGCGTTACAATCGAATACCGAAATTCAAGTTGTCTAAAAAGTGCAATGATGCACCCAATTCTAATCAACAAGTGAAATGTGCGAGTGAAAGCACGCGATGGACGCGTGCTTTCACGGAGAGCGAAGGCACGGCGGAGAGCAAACGCGACGTCTCCATCGCGCGAAAGGTCATGGGTGAATGGGAGGGAGGGAGGGGAGGTAACGTTTAGCTGTGGCACCAGATGCATATCTCGCGACCGGGCGCAAGGGGAACTGGTGACTCAATCTCCCACGAGAAAGGAGGACAGCAAGAAGGCAGCGCGGACGAGAGGGGGTACGGCTTCTACTCTGCGTGATTGTACTGTACTTTGCGCGGCTGCAGGCTGTCGCGCACACCGTATCTTGAAAGCGATCTCCACACGGCTTTGACCTTTGTATGCGCTGTGCTTTCGCCGCTCAGTTTCCGTTGAAGCGATAGACCGCCCGAACCTTCGCTCGCTGCGGCGGCCGCGCTCGTTCACGCCAGCGTTTTAACGGTGGTTATCTGCGGTCATCGAGTGTGATCTATTCATGTTTGCTTGTGCGCGCTGACACCATGCTTGTTAATTCAGTTAGTAAGCGAACGTGTCCAAGTTTATGCAGCCGATAGAACTACTATCCTTACTCTATATAGCTCTCTACTAATTTGCTATCACAATTGATGCTTCCTTGCGGGCGAAAGTGTGACTTTTTCATGCATCCGGTGGTCTTGCTTTACTTTAGCTTTTTTCTTCTTCATTTTTTTTTTTTTTTTTTGCTGGATGCAACGAAAAGTTTCCCCTCGCGTTACTCTCACAGTTTTATTTTTTCTTGATGTTGGCAATGAAAAGTCACCCCTCGTGTTACAATCGCGGTCGCGTTGCAATCGAATAAATACGGTACATTGCTCACAATACGAAAAATATTGACTGTTCTGAACTCGTTGCCGCGCTGCTGGGATCATATAAACGCATGAGCAACAGCGGCGGCAGCCGAGCCAGCGGAGCAACCGGCACAGACAAGCCGGCATAGCGGGATCGGGGCGGGATCCATAGTCGCCAAGCAACCGGCTACGTCACACAGCTGCACAATCTCTCATTGGTCCCCCCGGAGCGGAACCGAACCACATCACAGCCTGATGCTTGAACAGCAAGGAAGTGACGAGGACCACTGCAGCAACGACGACCGCGGCAGCAGCCTCGACGGCAAGCGCTCCCTGCACTCGACGTGCTGAGGCATTCCAGTGGCGTGCGAAGATGTTCTGAGATCACATGTTCACCTTTGTACGCCTTCCAGAAGGCGATCGTTGACGATTTGGGCAAGGAATGCTGAGGCCCCATTCAGTGGCGTGCGAAGATGTTCTTGAGATCACATGTGCACACTTTTACGCCTTCCAGAAGGCGATCGTTGACGATTTGGGCAAGGAGAAAATGCACACAGATAGTAGAACCCCTTTGATGTGTTTTTCAAGGGACCGCGAAAAAAAAGTAAAAGTAAAAAAAAAATTTTGCCCAAAATTCGGAGCAACGATTGCAATAGCAAATTAGTAGACGGCTGTATGAAGTAATGATACAGTCGAATCTCGAAGGGGCCGGAAAACTTGTTCGACATAAAAGAAGTTCGAATTAACGGAAGGACGTATTTTTGAAGTATTCGAGCACCATAGCAAGATGAACGAATGGTGCGAGTTGTGAAATTTCGCGGCGCGCAAGCGCATAGCGAGTTGCACCCCACGCCGGCCAACGCTCGGTTCCCGATAATGGCAGAAAACGAAACTTCAGGGAGCGGACGGTGCCAACATGGCGACGGGCGCGCGCGCTCGCGGAGACCGTCGAAGGTGAGGGAGGAAGACGGCAGGAAAGCGGATTTGGCCTCGGCAACTCCGCCGCTTCGGTGGCAGTGGCTTCGGTGAGGGGCTTTAGCTTTGGTGGCTCCCCTCGCCTTCTTTCTCAACTGGCTCACAGCTCCCTCACCTTCGACTGTCTCCGTGTGCGCCCGCTGGCACCGCTGTGAGTCATGCCGCAAGCGGCAAGTTGCCGCGTGTCAACGCCTTGCCGCGAGGCCACCGTGGCATGACCGTGCGGCAGCGCGATAAGATGTCCCGTGCTCTCAAAATGCGCGAGCAACATCGCGAGCGCTCGTTGTTTCATGCGAGAGACGACGATCATCGATTGAAAACCCAGCGCGGACCGGCGGCGGTCCAGTTCTGATGGCTCCGTGACGTCACCCTCGTTGCTCTTGATTGGTTCTTCATCTCGCAGCACGCGGCATTTGCGCAGAAATGGGTCTCGAAGCCATTTCGCGGCACGCCGCAAAACCCCCGATTCCTGCCGCTTTTGCCGCCGTGGCATGACGCGTTGCCGCGCGTTCTTGCCGCTAGCGTGGCCGTACCATTAGGCCACTCCCTGAAGTTTCGTTTTCTGCTGTTATCGGGAAGCAAGCGTTTGCTGGTGTGGGCAGTTCGTTGGCCGGACTGGGCCTCCGCTGCTGCATGAAGGGGTCTCTCCTAAGCTTTTGCTCTATGGCGGTGTCAGAGCAATGCCGGTCGGAGGCGCCGCTGCGTTATTCGGCGCACTGCTGAGAGCATTGTCGGTCCGCCGTATGTTCGAATTAACCGTCGCAAATGCTTTCGCGTTCGAATTACCGAGCGTTTTCGCCCATTGAAATACACATAACTTTGACGGGACCACAGTGTCAGTTCGAATAAACCGGCAGTTCGAATTAAGCGTGTTCGAATTAACGAGATTTGACTGTAGTAGTTTTATCAGCCGTATAAACTTGTAAACATTCGCTTACTAACTCAATTAACAGGCACGGTGTCACACGCACACAGGTAAAAATGAACACATCTCGCTCGATGACCGCGGAAACTCGCTGTCAAAACGCTGGAGTAAGGAAGCGAAGCAGCAGCAGCAGCAGCAGCGAGTGAATTAACCTTCGTGCTGTCTCTTGGTTCAACACGAACTGCATGTCGAAAGCACAGCGCATACTAAGCTATCCGGCACTAGGCGCACTTTGTCAACATCACAGATCGTTTTCAAGATGAGGCCCGCACGTGTGCGCACTTTGTGCATGTTGTAGATTGCCTTGGGCCCGCGCAGTTGCGGCCAGCGACGTATCTGCAATGCGCCGGTCACTTGTTGCAATGTACAAGCTGGCTGCACCGCTAAATTAATGTGACTGCCACATTGAAATGCAACGTAAGATGCAGGAACATTACAGATTGGCGACGTATCAAGCGGAACTTAATACAGTCAAACCTCGATATAACGAATCTCGATTTAACGAAATTCGAGTTTTTTATTTCCCCATCTTAGTTCTATTGATTTAACGAAACCTCAATATAACGAAATTCTCGATATAACGAAGTCATTTGCTGCAAGTGCAACTTCGTTATATCGAGGTTTGACTGTACATGGAAGTCAATGTAGGATTTAGGTCGGGATCGCGAAAACACGACGTCGCAGCCGGGAAAACGCAGCAGCAAGGAACATATCAACAGGGTTCGACTATTAGGTATTTTTTTTCTGCTAAAATAAATTAATTTTTTCTTGATTTTGTGTATGTTTTGATGATATGAACTTTGGGTGATACGAATATTTCACGCGACCCCGTGAAATTCATATTACCGAGATTTTACTGTATTTGCAAAAAGTGACTGATTGCATTTTCATAAGGCTAGTGGAAGGAATATTTGTCGGACAGTAGAGAAGGAGGTGAAGACTTTATGGGTGAGGAGCCTAATGTAAAAAATGAAGTGCTGGCACAGTCCACTGTTTCAACCTCGCCTCTTGACGCACAATGTAGAACCGAGGAAAAGAGAAAGAATCACAAATAGCAGTTTTCCAGAGTTGTGCTAGGCATCGGTGTCGCTTCTTCACACATTGGGCATTAGCGCTGTCATTCTTTTTACCTTTAGAGAGTACCAGATTTATTTCATTATAAGGTGAGGGTGCAGTTGGGGGACCCAAGAAATATAAATGAAGTGGGCACTTTAATATAAGGTGATATACAGTAGCCCAAGGATTATTCAGGCTCGGTGGGGATTGCCCAAAATACAGAATAATCGTAAGTCTGAAAAAATTAAATAAATAAATAAGACTGTTTTACCATGGCAAGAGTGTCTTGATTTCGCAAGTGTGCAAGGAAAGCTTGTGAGTGCGGTGCTGTGTGCACATGTTTGCATGTGACCACGTCAGCGTATCATTGTCATGCAGTCCCTATAGACGCAGGAAAGTACAGTCCGTTAAAATATTAAATTATAATATTGCAATAAATATTTTCATCACTGGACAATTTGGAGAGGTTCACCACTTTTCGCGAGCAGAACGATTGCAGGTTTGCAACTTTCATTGTGGAGCACTTCTCTTGCTTTATCGCGGCCCGTGCTGGCATAGACAGTAAGGGTGTATGTAGCTGGCTAATGATTCTGAGCAATAGAAACTCTTTAAAAAAAAAAAAAAAAACTAAGTTGGCTCGGACCCTGAAAAAAACTTTTGGACACATGTTAAACACACGACATGCACGCAAATATGCAGCTCACCATCCCTGGCTTGGCTTGGCTCTTTAGCTTGGCATGCAACTGCGGGAGTGATTGATGGATTAGGCCAGAAGCACGATTTTATTACTTTTGGTTTCGAGAATGCACTGGCATTGTAGAAAAACTAAAACTTCGCTCATTTTGCTTGCAGTGGCGACCAAGTTCTCGCGCCATCATACAAGCGCAGTCCAAAAGTTTGAACAGCGCGCTGTAGGGTGTCTCAAATTACAGTCATGGCACGTATAGAAGGGCTAATGGGGACTAGTGGTGATGCCGCAAATCAGTTGGAAACAGAAATTGACTCAGCTTAGTTCATTCCTAATGTAAGAGAAAAAAAAAAAACAATGAATTCAATGCATCCTAGTAAATGTCACTTTCTGGCATGTCCCACTACTGCTTTCCACCAGCTGTTCAGGCAGCACTTTAGATGGCTGGTTAATGACGACAATGATCAACGACATTCACTTTGCGTTGGTGTGATGGCGCAAATACTGCCTCACAAGCTGCCAAAGTTTATTAGTTGTTATAATTTTCACAGCCGTTTAAAATCAGGATCACCAGAAATTGGCCGTGGTGCTGGCATATTGAAACAGTAACTGAATCCATCAGCCTCGCATGCAGGGGGGGGGGTGACTTCGAGGCTAAGGATTCTGGGAAGAACCTCGCCTTATATTCGAATAAATGCAGTAATGCATCACTTTTTCCCATAATGTCTTGCTAAGTATGAGGCATGTTCCTATCAAAGAGTTCGAAGCTGGGGTTAGTTGGTTTTCATTCAATACAGTTGAATCTCCCTATAACGAATGCTGCTATAACTAAATGTCCGCCACAACGAAGATTTTCTGATTCCCAGTCAGCTGCCCATAGAAGGTAACACAAAAAAAGTATCTCCATAACGAAGGCATTTTATTCGGTAGTTCCACTTCAATGAACTTTTCGAGAACGAAACTGGGATTGAATTGAAATTGGAACTGCCGGGAGTAGTCAAATTAGAAGGCCCTTCCAAAGCTGTGATGATCGTATGTCCGCTTGAACGAGGTTTTCGCAAACGAAATCAAGTTCAACTTACCGATTTACGCCACTGCAATCCATAGCCACGCGTGGTCATCACACGCCTGTGCGAGACTGCATGGGTTCACCACAATCGCTGCCGTTTTCTGTGGTGTGTGTGTCCGGTCGAAATGGCTACGTCAACGAAGAAGTGTAAATTTCTCTCTCTTGAGAAGGCACATATGATCGCAGAGGCAGAAAGTGTAAGGAGAAAATTTCGCAGTTTCGTACGAAAGGCGAAGCATCGATTGCGATAGCATATTAGTAGACAGCTATACGAACTAAGGATCATAGTTTTATCGGCTGTATAAACTTTTAAACATTCGCTTACTAACTAAATTGCCAAGCACGGTGTCACGCGCGCACAGGTAAACATGAACACATTTCGCTCGATGACTGCGGAAACTCGGTGTCACCCACCGGGGTGGCTCAGTCAGCTAAGGCGTTGCGCTGCGGAGCACGAGGTCGCGGGATTGAATCCCGGCCCCGGCGGCCGAATTTCGATGGAGGCGAAATGCAAAAACGCCCGTGTGCTTGTGTTGTAGTGCATGTTAAAGAACCCCAGGTGGT
The DNA here is from genome assembly GCF_013339745.2 of Dermacentor silvarum. Taxonomy (NCBI): domain Eukaryota; kingdom Metazoa; phylum Arthropoda; class Arachnida; order Ixodida; family Ixodidae; genus Dermacentor; species Dermacentor silvarum. The sequence goes on from NC_051154.1 coordinate 306,031,159, forward strand.
CAAAATTAATCGGGAGCCCTCCACTACGGCGTGCCTCATAATGAGAACTGGTTTTGGCACGGAAAACCCCAGAAAGAAGAAGGAAACTCGGTGTCAACACGCTGAAATGAGAGGGCGCGCGCGGCAATAGCAGCGAGCGAATTGACCTCCGTGCCGTCTGTCGCTTCATCGCTAACTAAAAAAGCACAGCACACACGACCCTACCGGCACTAGTTGCACTTTGCCCACATTGCAGATCGCTTTGAAGATGAGGCACGCGCGGGCGCGCACTTTGTGCACAGCGCAGATTGCTTTCAAGATACGGCTGCCGCGCCGCAGCCGCTGTTGTCAACATGATGCCAACGTCTCGTCGTCTGGGAAAAATGACAATCCACTAGACCATGGGTTCTCAAAGTGGGTTCCGCGGAACCTACGGGTTCCGCAGGCCCCTGCTCGGGGTTCCGCGAGCCACTGATAAATTTTCCCTGGTCCCGCTCCCGACAAGTGTCTAAAACGGCGAACACGAGGTGCGCTTGATCCAAAGAACCTCCATTACCCATGCCCGAGTGTCAAAAAGCACATCACAGTGCGTAACAGCAACGCGCGAACTGCGCAATAAATACGCAAGCAGCTTGTAGCCACCCAACCTCTGAGAACGGGCAGCGCGCCTAAGCTTTCGCACTTGAATCTCGGAGGCCGTAACTTACCACCATGCGCCTTTCTCCTATTTGTAGATAGGGTAGGTGCCGATAGCGTGCGCACTGACCTATACGTTGGAGGGAAAAAAAAAACGCGGAGCCCGCAAATGCGCGCCGCAGAAGAGCAAGAACGGCGTAGCGTCCAACCGAAACGAAGCGGCGCAGTCCGCATCGCCGTGGTCCTCAGCGGCAATCGTACGCGGCACGTGACTGACAGCAACGCCGAAGCGCTTCGTGCCTAATTGTGCCTTTAAAGCCTTTATTCTTGCGTTTATCGCCGCGCGTAACACCGCGTTGGCGGCTAGCCGCGTGCCTCCGTAAGTGCGTAGTCGCTATCTCTGATCGCGTCGATAACCACCGCAGTTTCGTCCGCAGCGGTTGCGGCAAATAGTAGTTTCGTTTTCACTCGATGCGCGCGTCGGCTGCGTGCCTTCACAACTGCGTAGTCGCCTCCCATGGCAGCGTCGATAGCGACCGCAGTTTCGTCCGCACTTCTTGCAGCGAAAGGTACTTTCGTCTTGACTTGGTGCGTGCGTCAGCCGCCTGCCTTCTGAACCGCAAGATCGCCGTCCATGATCGCGTCGATAGCAACCGCGGTTTTGTCGACAGCGGTTGCGGCAAGCAGTAGTTTCGCTTTTACTCAGTGCAAAGCTGTCAAAGATAAAAAGCACCGGCTACATCGCGATGGACGGACAATTTGTTGGCGAGCAGCTGAGTGGCGAAAAAATAATAGGGATGTGCGCCCGTTGGTGCAAAGCGCGTCTCAGATGAAAACGCGCGCCGCGAAGGATGTCGCGAGGCCTTCGCCGCTGCTAGCGCTAATCAGTCATGAGATGAAGAGAATTTCAGCTTCCGCACCGGTCTTACGCTAAATAGAAACAAGATTTGACGATTCATTGAGTAAATAAAAGCGTGTTGACGTAGTGCAGCATTTGTTTGTTTTCTTGATACCCTCGATAATTCGGTGAAATCGGGGGGGGGGGTTCCTTGGCACTTTATGGAGCTTAGCAGGGTTCCCTGGGATGAACGTACCTGAGAACCCCTGCACTAGACATACTGATTCCAGCGACTGCTTTGAAAGTAATGGATCCTTTTGACCTCATCTTAAAAGTTAACAAAGCCCACGACAATGACATTGCGATGGCTCTTTTAACGGACTGTGAGACTCGCATAACGCCTTTGCTTGCCGTGAAGTGTAATAAATCCAGGCTTACGGACTTCTGGAAATAAAACTTCTGGTAAGCGCAAGCTTGCCAAGTTTGCCGACTTTGTCATAAATATGCAATGAAATTGTGATAATTCAAACCGCTTCATTAATTGCAACGGTGCATGTGCTGCAAAATGAGTTTCACGATCAGCCGGGCACGTGCGCCGAGTTAGGCCTCGGCCGCAATGTACGAAAAATGTAACGGCGGTGCGAAATGCATTGTCTCGTGAAGTTGACACTATTTACCGCCTTCGGTACGTCTCAAACTTTGCACCCACGCCATCGCGAAGATTTCCCAGACAGTGGTTTTGGTTTCGTTCGCGGCTTTGCCGTTTGGCGTACGTATGTACATACTAATTTGGCGTCAACGAAGTTCCTCCACAACTAAATTTTTCACGTGTCCCGTGAATTTTGTTGTAGCGGGACTCGACTGTATAGATAACATGGCAGACGACGGGGAGCTGTATAAACAGGACAGAAGTTCTGTCAACATTTTGTGGGGTCTAAAACGTGCTCTTGGGACATAGGAACAACAACACAGTAGTAGGAATGAACAGAAGGGCATTTATTGCACTTTCTATACACCAATGCCAGCTAGCCGAATCGCAATCAATGGAACATGCCGATGGGTGCTAACGAACCGAGGAAGTCTGACTCACAGTGACAGGATATAGAGCGAATATGTTTGCCCCAAGCCGGACACCAACGCCTAATTGTTCATGTTTACAGCCATGTGAATGGTGATGCATTCGAACAATTGTGTTCGTCCATCGTGGTGCCCCGCTCCAAAGCCTCTACGGGGGCGAAATGCGAAAACGCCCGTGTATTCAGAGTTGGGTGCACGTTAAAGAACTCCAGGTTATCCATATTATTCCGGAGTCCCCCACTACGGCGTGCCTCATAATCGGATCGTGGTTTTGGCATGTAAAACCCCAAAACTTTTTTTTTATCCTGTGAAGCGTGCGGATGGGCACGCGAAATATTCGCTCGCACCACCGACCCCAAGCCAAAGTGGTAGAGTCTACTCTCTTTTGCGCTAGAGGAACCTCACCGTTAGGGAGTGTTAGCAGCGAAACACTCGTGCCATTTCTCGTACTATTCTGAAACATTACTGACCGGCAGCAGTGCACAGTTACATGGTGAAGCCAGGTTACAGGAGACGCGAGAGCCATTCGGGGGAAAACAAGGTCAGGGGACTCATGTGAGTTGAGTGTCCCCACAATTTTTGTTCAGAGCCGTACAGTATAAGATGACAAGCTTGCAGACACAAAAGCACGACGCTATCTAAGTAAGCTGCTTGACCGGTCGTCAAAGGGGCGTCTTCAAATTTGTCGTGTGTAATATCTATACTCTGTAGTAGGGTATGTCCGAAAAGTAATGTCAATGAGTCAGTTATAAAAACGTTATTGATCGGATTGATACAACACATTAAAAGGTTTAAAAATAGACTCCTTCCGAGTGGATACATCACTTCCAGCGAGATTTCCAAGCATCGAAGGCGTCGCAATAGGCCTCGTCTGGAATGTCCTTTAGAAAAGCCTTGGTGCAAGCCTCTTTGACCTTGTCAACTGTCCTGAAATTATTTCTTTTCATGGATGTTTTCAAGTGTGGAAACAAAAAGAATTCTGGGGGAGCCATGTCGGGACTGCAGGGTGGCTGTGGAACCATTGGCACCTTTAAATCGACCAAAGCGGGTCACGAGGAAAGCGTTGTGGGCTGGCGCGTTGTCATGAAATTTCCAATTGCCCGCAATGTCAGGTGCAATGCAATGAACCCTTCGTTTGAGTCTCTTGAGCACTTTCACATAGAATTTGGCATTGACAGTTGCAACACGTGGTACAAACTCATGGTGGACAAGCCTTCCCTGATGTCAGAGAAAACAATGCGCATGGTCTTGACCTTTGACTTGCTCATTCTGGCCTTCTTGGGGCGAGGGAATGCCGACGTGTGCCACTCGGCACTTTGCCTTTTTGTTTCAGGGTCGCATTCGAACACCCAAGACTTGTCACCTGTGATCACATTGTCTAAAAAGTGGGGATCACTTTCACACAAGTCCCAAAATTCCTGGCATGTTTCAACTCAGCACGATTTTTGGTCGTCTGTTAAACTTTGGGCACAATCTTTGTGCACACTTTTTGCATCTGCAAATTATTCATAAAAATCTCGTGAACGGTACTTTTTTGGAATGTTTAATGTCTGTGCCACTAAAGAGACTCGAGCACCGGTCTGAGTTCAAAAGATCTCTCCCATGAGTCCCATTTTTGGCGGTGATGGTCGTTGATGGTCGTTCAGTGCGGGCTTCATTGCTGACCTCTTCACAACTTTCTAAAAAGGGCTTGTGCCACCAGTAGGCTTGACGTTCTGGCAATTAATTGTTATCAAAGGCCATCTTTATCATAGGAAAAGTTTCCACTGCGAACTTGCAGAGTTTCACACAAAACTTGATGGCAATCCTTTGTTCCAATGAGCGCTGCATTACAGCTTGCATGGGAAATGAAAACGAGTTTCACGGAAAAGCCTGTCCTTGCTCTCCAGATGGTAACAGACGACTGAGCGACCGGGAGTGCATAAGCTAACTTGCCCCTCTACCAATCCCAACCGGTCCTAGTGCGCTGCGATGTATAGTCGCTTCACAATATAATCACTGACATTACTTTTCGGACAAACCCTGGACAAACAAATCGAATCAGTTGATGGCGCATCTGTCCTGTTTATATACTTCCTGTCCCGTGCTGTTCGACATATTGCTGTTATTCATGCATTGCTCCAGGTAACCCACAATCAGCCTGATAACTGGCATAATCAGCCTGATGCTAACCATCAACAAGATACCGCTGCAGGGTCGGAACAAGGCCACTCTACAGCAAACTGTGTACGAAATTAACCGAAGTGAAATTACTGGAATAATACTGTACAGGCTTAACTTAATTAAGGAAACTTAATTTTCTCTTAGTATCCCTTTAAGTTCCTTCCATAAAGAAAAATTGCATTCATTGAGAGATTTTTGACGTTGTTATGATTATTGCTACTTTTCTGCGCCTTTTGCAATTTTGGTTTATTTCTTTTTTGCAGGTTTGTTGAAACCCTCAACAATAGGCGGCGGCAGATGGCTGAGCAGCTCTCATCAGCCTCTAAGTTTGCAGAGGCAGCAGCTGCTATGCCAAATGGAATGCCTTCCAGTGCCACCACCGCCAATTGTAAGCGAGCTGTACATCAATTTGGCACTACAGTTGACTTCCGTTAATTCGACCCTGATGGGACCGGTGAAAATGCTTGAATTATCCAGCGGGTCGAATTAAACAAGATGCGGAAAAAACAGAGTAGTACACACCATTGATTCATTTGGCAGTATTTTCCTGATGCTATCACGCCCCTTAATCAAATACACAGCCACTTTCTTGGTGTCCAAACTAGAAGACTACCATAGAAATTACATTAAAGCACCTAAACAAAGTAGGAGTCTAATGCGCACCCGATTTATTAGAAAAAATTGGCTGAATGGTGGCTGTTTTCCTAAAGTCAACTTCTCCGCAATACACCTGTGTATGCGGTAAGGCATACGAACGCCGCAAAGGCGATTTTCGTTTTCCGCACAGGCAGTTTTTAGTCCAATTTTCTTGAAAAAGGAAATAGGGTAAATATCGTAATCAGACATTTTGAACTGTGGTTATTCCTTGAAAGGCCGAAAATCGGTGTTTTCGACAGGAGATTACATGCTCGACACATTCACTGCCCCCTAAGCTCCAGCGAGAGAGACGCTGCCAGTAAAGGTGTCACCATAGGGGTCAAGTGCATGCGTGATGGCTGGTCAAACTAGAATTATCTGGTGAAGGCCAATTTTAGGGTTGAAGTAATGAAAGTTTAGGCCCATAGTGCTTGGGCACCAGCCGGGACCTTCGGTCAGGATCGAAATAACAAAAGTCTACTGTAATATAACTGTGTAACTGTGTTTACTTGTCACAGTGGCTCGGTGGTTATTGCAATCTGCTGCTAAATGCAACACCATGAGTTTTATTCCTCATCATAGCAGCTGCATTCCATTAAGGGCAGAATGCACAAATGCTTGTGTACTATGCTCCGAGTGCAAATGAAAAAACCCCAAGATGGTTGAAAATGATTCGGCGCCCCTTGCCCTCCTACGTTGGCATGCGTGTCAAACGGCAAGCCGCTGTGTGAAAATTTAATGGTTGTACCTGTAGACCACGTTGGAGATAAGGTGTGACATCACATGCACGCGCTGGGCTGATGGCCACACCCATGAAGATGAATTTGGGTCCGCCGGCATCAGCTGGCAGCTACCATGAACGCCTACCAAGTTAATGTGTGCACTTCCTGCATGGAACTGTATACGCTCACGTGTGAGCATAAAGCCTAAATAAATAAATCTCCAAACTGGTTTTGCACAGCCCACAGCCTCGACTGAGAGCATTTGTAGAGTCAAGGTCACGTGAGTAGTATCTGTACTTCATGACGATACATGACACTTGTGTATGCTTGGGACAGCGTGAAATGCACCTGGAGCCTCAATCACACAAACTTTCCGAGTACTGTCATTCTCATTATGAGATGCAAATGAGAGTGTATGGCCAAAAGTGCTACAAGACTGCACGGTGGTGCCGACATACAAAAAAATTGGTGAACTAAACAGCACTCCAAAATTACTGGTACATATTTGGTCAACCAATTTTTCACATGTTGGTGCCTTCATGCAGTCTTGAAGCTCCTTGGGCTACGGGCTCCATGTTGCAATTCATATTGAGCATGATAGTACATATTAGTACACTCAAACCTCGGTATAACAAAGTTGAAGGGGAGCTGAAATGACTTCATTATATCCATTACTTTGTTATATCCATCATTGCCTTTTACTGCGTAAACCCAGAGATAGGGACAGCACGTGGCACACAATACAGCACGCCAGGAGAACACCTATGGAGGAAACCCACGTATGACGCCAACTACGCCACTGATCCAGGCTGATCTGCCACTCTCACGTGGCTCAGCAGGCTTTGCTGTGTGATCAAAGAGGCTAGCGAACCTCACCACGCCGGCTTGGCTTGGCCAGCTCGTGGCCTCTGAGGTTGCATCGATGCCAATGCGATCTCGAAGGCCATGCCTAGCTGTACTAGCCCGCGCGGCGTGCCGCAGAGAAAGAAGTGGATGCACTGGTCTTTCACACAGTTGTTCTAACTTGAGTTCATATTCAATGGTTTAGTGAATAGTCTGGGCAAATGTTTTATGAAAGGTGTTAATTACAGTTACTAACCTAATTGAAGGGGCAAAAGTCGGAAGGTTGAGGTCTTGGAACCCTTACACATTACTCGTTCACAAGGAACCGAAAAGGTGGTATTTGAAATGAGAATGTTGAGGTTTTGAAACTGCCGCAGTTTTCTTGTTTATCTTTTGTCCATCTATCTTTACTGAAATGTTCTGTGCGACACACCGCTCGCATACACTTTTCTTTTTTTCATTGGCCACTACTACCTAGTAGGGGCCATTATACAGTAAAACCTCGTTACAAGAGACACTCAAGGGACCCAGGAAATGTGTCTCTTGTAACCAAGGTCTCCTTGTAACCAAAAATTCTAAAAACACTGAGCAGTCGGACTAGATCACTTTATTATACATCAGCATCAAAGTGCATTTAAGCACATCTACGTACTACACATCTACAGTTGTACATACTTACGTCGTACCCACGTCAGGGGGCGGCATACCGCATTTGTTCGATTATGCTTAAGGTGGGAGTGCATTTCGAGAGACCTCCCACCTCTCCTCCAGAAAGAAAGAAAGAAGAAAAAAAGTATGCACGCCATTTATAAGGTGATAAAAATGTGCCAGGAAAATAACTTCATCTGTGGAACCCCTATTTATACGGCCGCGTGCTAGCCATGTGCACAAACTCCGTACCGTACAACTCCTGGGGAGTCTAATGTCCGCTCACAGACGAACGTAACATGAGACGCCGCGTTCATTTGTCTTTCCTTTTTTTTTATGTCGGCAGTCTTTAAACGCAGCACGAGCATGCTTTTATGACGGTTGCCCTTCTGCTGTTCAGTTTCGCGCAACCTACTAACCGCACGAGCGGAGAAGCCAGGCGGGGGGATGCGAACTGTGGATGGGGCGATAGCCGCACTAAACAAAAAGCGAGCGAAGAGCGAGGTGCAAAGTCCGGACATGGTAAAGATTCACAGCAAGATAACCGGGCTGGTCGTGCATCCGCCGTGTCCGCTCCGCACTGTTCGGCTCCCGACAATTCGAACAGAGCTGTCTCATTGAAACATGGCGATGGCTCCGGAGTTCTACTACCAGCATACGAAGCGACCAGCGCCGCGGGTGCTGCGACGGAAATCCAACTCAATGGTACTCTGTTGCAGAGTCAGTGAGGGAGCGTGACTGCGATTATAAAAGCATAATGACATAAAGTTCGGTGCAATTTGTAGTCACAACCATATGAGGAATGACATCCAGCTGCGGAACGGAACAGAATCGACCCAAGGGAATGAGAATTGCAGTGCGTACCAGTTAGTACGACATCGGCCGCGTTGCGGGAGCGTGTCTGGGTTATGTCTCTTCTAAATAGTGAATAATTTACTCTAGGGATCTAAAAAAGTTGTCCTTAGTAACTGAGTGTCTCTTGTAACCATGTCTCTTGTAACGAGAGTTTACTGTATATGCTTTACCCCAACTTTCACAACAACTTAACACAAAATTAAGTGGTTTGCCACTGTTGAAAGCTGAAATTGCAGAACCCAGTTTGAAAGCAGCCAACTTAGACTAACTACCCCTGTTAATGTGTCAATTTGATTTTCTTGTCACTGAGACCTCAATCGGAGAGCTGTGATGGTTGTGCTAGGTGTGATTGTTGGTTGGCTGGTATGATACTTTCTTCAAGTGGCGTTTATACACATATAACTGTGCAGTGGTGGGAGAGGCAGGCCGGAGACCTTCTGTTGGTGCCAAGGTGGGAGCAGCACCCTCACGAAGCGTGTCAGTGCCTAGTTCGCTGGGACACGAAGCACAGAGGGCAATGGTAGGAGCTACATTGCATCCACCACAAGTCCAACAGCAGCAGTCGCGGCTGCAGCAAACGCAGTCACCCAGAAAGCCAGCTGTTTCACCTACAATTGAACAAGGATACCATGTCCAAAAAGCATCACCAACTGCATCAAATAGTGATGCTGTTGCTTCTGCTAAAGCATCATCAGGAAGTGCACCATCACCGACAGTATCAGTGGTAAGTGTGCATTGAGGATGTGAAATTCAAATTGCTGTTTCATTTTTTAAAATAATCTTATTTAGCTTATCAAAGCAGAAAAGCTTGATCACGGAATAAGACTTACTTGTACAAGGATGACTCATTGACATGTTTTTGTGGGGAGGGGTAAAATGAGTGGGATGAAAGTCATGGGGAAGGGAAAGCATGCTTTCAGGGGGTATGAATCACAATGAATGTACAGCCAAACACCTTTATAACAAAGTGCTTGGGGCTTCCTGCGTTATGCAGGTCACTTCGATGTATAGGTCGTGCACCGCGCTACTCACAATAGAACAGGGACAGAATTATTCCTTCGTTATACAGGTCATTTCATTGTAGAGGCGTTCGTTATAGAGGCACTCGACTGTACTAGTATTTTCAGCTTCTTGGAAAAAGCTAAGAGAGTCGTCATAGGCTGGGCCATCGTCTGCCAGTCATATGCACCCATCAAAATCTGACATCTGCCTATTGAAGGAGTGATAAATATTCTAAAAAAAGTGCTTTTTTTTACTGCACCAGAAGTGCGAGGTTCACAATGCACATGTTCTGTCTGCATCTGTATCGTGTAGCCTCTGACTTGCTTAAAAATTTTCACAGACGTACTGTGCAGTGAGTATAGACTGACAAAATTGTCTCGGAAGTGTGCTGGAGTAAGTAGGACAGCACTAATATTTAATGAAGTTGACATAATTGCTCAGGCAAATGGCTCTATACAACATAGAAGTGTGTTAGTGATTTGTGAATAGTTGCTGCTGAGAGAGAACGTATGTAATTTGCATAAACCCAGCGAAATCATTGTACATTCTGATGTGGGTCTTAAAAAGCACCATGTACAATAAGAAGTAACTAGTTAAGAGCACAAATAGCAAGGTATGTGCTGGGGTCAGTGCTTGGTGCGGCATGGCACCTGGGGAGAATATGACATCAGTGGCAATGAATAGAATAGCGCACAGATGCTTGAGCAACAGTGAAGCATGGTGATGTGATGTAGGACGTCTTCAAAAGCTTGTCACGCTGAGCACAGTGCAAGGACGTGGGTGGCTGGGACAATGCAAAAGCGAGAGCTAGAGTACTGGAAGAATGAACTGATGCAGAATTCTTGCCTATGATAAGGTATGGAATATGCACAATGTTTGCACTGCTATAAGCAAGAATGCATATGTTAGCAGTGGGCATTTGTGAGGCAAACTCTTGATGATGTGTTTCACAACACGTTGCACACATCTGTAAAAAAAATTTCATGCAAAGATAAAAAACACGTTGGAAAATATGGAAGCCTAAAGTTAACTGAAAAGAAAGATATCTTAAGTGCAGAAGTAGAGGGGTGGGGTGGGCTTCTCTGAGGGAATAAATTGTACGCCAAGATAGAAGGTGTACTTACGTTTAGTTGAACATCCTTGGTGTGAGGGGGGAGGGCACTGAATATCTCAGCCTCTCTGCTTGTCTTGTACCGAGCAAAAGGGCAACTGGTTGGGCTGGTTGGTTAAACATTCATTAGACAAGGAGAAATCCTTTTTAGTGCACAAAACGTAGGAAGGTAGGAGGAAGGCACACTAAAAAAGATTTTTCCTTGTTTAAACATTGTACCAAGCAGTTTTCTTGTTAAGCTAACTGGAATAGAGTGGGGGTGCTGTATATAGGTGTTTGCGGGGGGCCAGCTTCCAAGCACTTTTACTGGAAGCCATTTAAGTATTTGTTCAGAAATGAAAGAATAGCAATCTTCTACTTACTAATTGGCTCCCTCAACTTGACTGACATGCATGACATTGTTCTGGATTACCTGTGTCTCGTTATCCTCCGAGTTCAACAGCAGATTAAACACTACAAGGCAAACTTGTACCCACTCCTTTCCCATTTAATGGGTCTAGGGGGTGAACCACTACTACCCTTGCCTCACCCCCATTCCTTTGTGCATGCCTAGGGGGCTGGATGTCATTATAATGCGGCTAGACAGGATTGACAATTGTTGGAACAGCTTGTGTATCGCACTCTTCAGCTCACGTCCCCACAGCACGAGTCTTTTGAGATGGAACAAAACGCTGTTCTTATCTCATGCGCTGCCTCCTTATCTGTGCTTTTCTCAGTCTGTACTATGCACCTGTCACATCACTTTTCTGCTTGGCTTCGCTTTGCTGATTATCATTTCTTTCTTTGCTTTGGCTCGGCGCATACTTTTGTACACAGAGTCGAGCATACTTGAGAGCAGAGGGCAGCCATGCCGTACGATGTATTTTGAGTGCGTTATGGGATATTGTCAGCGCAGTGGCTTGGAGCTGCCATTTGTTTTCTTTCTCATCGCAGGGTACACCGACAAAACAAGCTGCCAGTCTCATGTCAAAACTTTTTAATAAGAAACCAGAGAGGGAGGACTATATGGGTGAGTCTCGAGAAGCCCCGTCTCATTTCCTTTTATTCCTAACATCTATTTTGCTGAGTCTTTTTTAGCTTCTAAAAGGTGGAAGATGGCTCATTGATGCCATAAGCTGTCTCTTGCTAGTTGTTACTAGTGGTGACGCAGAAATGCAACCTGGAAAAGCTAAATGTAAATTTAAATCACTTTACAAGCAAGCGAGCAAACAAAAATGCTCATTGCAAAAGTCTATATTATAAGGCATTGTGATACAGCCCAACAATAATAAGACAGACTATCTACCAATTTTTAAGGACATCCATTTTTGTGGTGGAATGGAAAGCTTATCAAAATTGTTCAGTGTCCATACCAGACACCGTTAGTTCAGAAATTTTTTACAATCTGTGAAATTTCTTTATAAGTGTAGACCCCCAGAAACACTGAAACTAAGAACAGGGGCAGTAGCACACCTAAAAAATATTGCTGAACAAGTGCAGCTCGGGAGCAAGAAAACTAATTTTTTATTATTTGGTAACTATGAAACTGAGCCCCCCCTATCTCCCCCCCTCCCTCCTTTTTTGTTTCTTGCAATGCAGATTTATTTTTTCTTTCTTTCTTACTATGCCTGCAGAGTGTGAGAAGTCTCTGCAGAAGTTTGTAATGTAATATGTCGACTACCTTTGTTCTTGTGCATTCTATGAATCCCAGCACTTGCCAGTATGGTCATTCTTTTTTTATTCTTTGAATGACCATACAACCAGCATGTGAGAGTAGATCGCTATGTCAAATACATGCTCCAAACTGGCACGCATGCTGTGCCATGTCTTTAGTGGACTGGGAGTGGCACGACGATCAACGACTTGGCTGCTGTAGTATGCCTTGAAATGCGAGGGCATTTCTAGCCTTCGGCTTCATGGCAGTGTGTGCGGTGTGGGGGAAGAGAGGGGAAGCAGTCGACTCGGCATCACTCGGGACTCGGAAAAACAGTCGCCAGTCGCTCTACCACAGCTGCACAGTCACTGCTCGTGCGCCGCCATTCCAGTACGAATTCAAAATTTTCCCGCCACTCCTGTCAAACTTTCGAGAATTGTTAATCTAACAGGTTGAATTGATTAGGTCGATTAAAGGTAAGGTGGAAATCGATGAAGATTAATCATTTTGTGGGATACATTTAATCGATGAATCAATTAAGCAATTAATCATTCATCGATATTACCAACCCGAACCTGAACTCAGCTATTTGACCGTGTTTACCTAGTGACAGTATTGACTCTTCCAAGCCGCCAAGTCTGCCTACAACATTCTGTTTAAGAAAGAAAGTGTACTAAGTGCTGAAACTGAACCATGAAATCTAACTTGTTGTGTACTACTTTCATGTAGACCGAGCTTTCCATAGTGCTCCTTAAGCACCCTATCCTGCTTCATGGTCCTAGAAATCCTGCCCCCTGTGCAAAAGAACCATGCGACCCTCTTGCATTGCCTCATTTTGCTACTTGTTTGATACTTCATTGGACAGCATACTTTGACTGGATTTTTAAGGGGCTGCTCTTGTGGTATGAATGGGGTGAAAAGGGTATGAGTGAGTTCATGTATTGTGAATGGTTGATGCAAGTGGCTACACATGATGACCTTGTCCTTATTCAGCCATTAAATAAGGGGCAGTGGCTTTGGCACCCTTCGAAGCTACAACTTTGGAACATTTCCCCCAAGCCATGCCTAATCGATGTTGTTCAAAGAAAGCCCTGAGCATGCATTTGTGATTTAGGCACAGGAGAGTAGCCACTGATGATTTCGGTAATCTCAGCCTCAGCACTGTACACTTACTTAATGAACAGTGTTTGCTACTGATCACTGCTATCAAGCCCAATGACCTAACAGAATTTGGTGCGACATAAAATTATGCTACAAGAAGTAATTTAACCATACCAACAGTTTTATATAAATAAACATTGCCTGGCAGCAATTTCTGCAATGTGGCATGCGCAGTCTGTATCCAAAGAAATGAATGGATTGTCACATGGCACCTCAAATGTTATTGCTGTGGGTCATGTTAGGGTGCCATAGAGAAATCCGAAAAAACTGGTCGTCGACTGTATGTTTGTTAAAGGTTGAAAAATCTTTCAACCAAAGTTTAAGCTGAAATGATCCAGGTATTTTACTTCTGCATGCCTGACACATGTGATCTATTGTAACCATGTGACCATGCACCCTATGTGACAGGGATTAGTGAGTAGAGTCGTCAACATATGCAGTCAACTAATGCAATGACATTTTCTTCTGTCTGTTTCACAGTGGTGCAAGCTGATGTGCATGCGCCACCACCAATGAGCTCGTCATCCTTGGCTGTTCACAATGTTGATGACTTCGTGCCAGATGGTGATGCCAGCTTCCACAGCTTTTTAGAAGAGCGTGATGTTGATGGTGGTGCTGCTGCATCATCTGCCCTTGATGACGAAAGTGCCAGGTAAACACTGTGTACAATTTATTGGATTTATAAACTACATTTAAGTACTGTACAAACCGGAATATAAGTCGAGGTATTTTCTTGAAGAAAGCAGGCTGAAGTTACCCCTTATCTTAATATAGCGATCTTTAGTAGAATGTGAGTCGTCGTCTGGCAACCTACAGCATGCATGTTGGCGAACACATAGTTAAAGTATAGTTTAAACAGTATTCAATTCCAAATGTTATTCCTGGCATTTTTCTTTCTTGTCGCTTTGTCCTATTGTGTGAGTTCTTCCAATTCACCTCGTGTGTGATGTTTTTTTGTCTGGTGAGTAGTGGCACACAGTGACAATTTTCAGCAGCGTTCAAGATAAGTTAGATTACAGTTGTAGACTTCACCGAAGCAAGTGGCAACATGGACGCTCAGTGCCAGTATGGCGTTTCTGAAAAAAAGCTTGTGATATTGGCAGGCGCAAAAAGGAAGACTGTTGCCATGCAACCCACATAAAATATTACTTCATGGGTGTCATGCAGTGCATCTATAGCTTGAGGACGCACTTTCAGATTGTGTAGAAGCTTCATGTGTGCTTGCTACCAGTGACAGTACTGTGGTGAAAATAAACAGGTTTCGGTGATTTTCTTGCTGTTTTCTTTTTTCTTTTCACTGCAAGGTAAGGGGTCGACTTATATTCCCGCTGGACCTATATTCCGTTTTTTACAGTACCAACTTTTGCGCTGGGTGGTAGTCAAGGCAGGTTGTAAAATTTTCATGTGCTGAGATTGTGGGGCAAAATCAAGAAACCCAACTTGGTCAAAATTGATCTAGATTAGCCAAGGTATAGCTTTATGGCATTGAAATACAAATCAATCAAGTCTGAGCTGGTAAGCAGCTGGTCAAAAAGAGTGATGTTTTTCATCTTGCCTGTGAACTTTCTTGTGCAGCCTACTTCTGAGATAAATTGTTCTAGTTGGTGGGCTTGTGCCATTATGACATTATTCCACATGGCATAAAAATGAGGGTAGATTCAGTACATAACCTGCCTGACCATAAGTCTTTTTATGGATCATATGGAATGATTGTGCCAGTTTTCCAATGTATAGTTGTGGCCTGTAGGTGCTGTGACAGCTGCCACTTTAAACTTGCATGCCTTGAATATAGAGGTTAAAATTAATTTTCTTATTGGTGGTGCTGTGTGTGTGCGTTTTTTTTTTTAATTACAGTTGCAGCATTATTTTCTTCTAACCAATTATTTTGTTGTTGCAAGTTAGCTTGTCTGGCCTGCAGAAGTACAGAATACCAAAATATCACTTGCATAATTGTCGCAGCTGTCACTAGCATTCCAAGCCAGCCAAATAACAAGCCTACCTTCCTGGCCTCTTATGTTTTTCAGCGATGAGGATGACTCTGGTGGCAACCCGCTGGTCACCGGATTCCAGGACGATGTAGACCCCGAGGACTTTCGTCCAGGTCGGGCAGCTGGTGACCTGCCGGCTCCTGTAATGCCCGTGGGCCATGGAGATTCCCAAGATGAAGAAGATGCTTTGTGTGGGGGCGGAAACAGCGCACGAGGTGAGGTGTTTTGAGGTAGTCTACGAGAATTGGTGAAGTTTGGAGCCTGGTAGAAAGGAAAAGGCTTGAATGAAAACTGAGCACAGCACGAAGGTACGGTGGACTGGAAAAGAACGTCAAAGAGCCCCAAACCACTCTGAGCTCCAAGGCGAGCAAGTGGCTTCACTCTTGCCTTCGCTATTCTCAGCCATGGGTGTTGTCTCTCATCCTTGCTGCATACTTCCATAGAAGACTTGGGGGCACTACGTCGGTACCAGAAGTCACATTAGCGCTCTTTTCTCGTTTGAAAACACCATCAACTTCCATTTATCAGGACTTTGCACTTGTTGGCTACATGCGGTCGCCACCGCACAGGCACTGCAAAACATGCTACAGGAGGTGAAATTAGTTAATTGCACACTACAGACAAGCGAGATGACAAGGTAGAGCGGGTGTGCGACTGCATGGCACAGGCATGCTAGCAGATGGATTAGGAGTAATGTCTCTCCTATTGGATCAATGTGCAGTGGAACCTCGTTGATACGATTCTGCGTAATACGTTTTTCGGGACAATAAATTTTTTTTTCTTTTCCCAATAATACGATTTCGCTGAATAATACGTTCGATGATACGATTTTCGAATGATGCACTTTATTTTCTATTCCCCATGAAGATCGTATCAACAACATTCCACTGTACAGGTTTTCCCCTGGTGACATCATGACATGTGAAGAATGGACCAGTAAAGCCCAGAGAAGAGTACGCAAAAATTTTTTTTTAATTATCAGAAGTGGTTTAGGGGCCCTTGAAGGAATGGGATTAGAAGCAGCACAGATTAGAGAAGAAAAGAGAGTTTGTGATATGAGAGTTGAAATTTAATCAAAGAATTGGACTTGCGTAAGACGTGATGCACAGAGAAGATAACTAGAGGCCTTTTAGAACATTCGGGTGGGTACCAAGTACCAAGGTACCATTTCCAGATGGTATGAAGAAATTGCGGAATTCTCAGTTATTGGTTGGGTACTGTTGGTACAAGGACAGGGTTAATTGCAGTGCAGAGTGAGAGGCCTCTATCCTGCAGTGAGTTTGCCACAGAGAAGTGACAGTATGCACCTGCTGATGATTATGATGGTAGTACATGCATAGCTTAAAAGATTTCCGCATGCTGTGTAATAGCTGAGCAGTTTTAGTACTTAATTTGAGATAGAGAATAGCCATACTTCCAGACTTTGTGTCAGTCAGTGACCTGCAGTGCGTGGTGAACTACTGTTTATCCACACTAAAAAGACGGAGAGGGGCATTGACCTAGGGTTCATTGGATCATGTTCAAATTACCATTGCTTGGTGCTCTGGTAATACGGCAGCTTTTGTTAACACTTCATGGGTCTATGACAGTGGTTGCTGCTTCTTTTCAGTGCCACATACTGTGTGAGCAAGCTGGTAACGTAGCATCTGTTGCATGTCAGCAAATTGAATTTGCATTTGAATGTTTGTTGCTCTTTTCCTTTGCTTGCTCACCTTAGCAGACAGCAATAAGGCCTCATGACTTCTTGTGCTGTACTTAGGGTTCCTTGTTTCCAGTTTTTATTTTTTGAAAACTCTTGAACAAAGCTAATAAAGTGCCACAATATTCTGTTGCTTGAACTGTGCATGAAGAAGTTGGCGGCTAGGGTTCCTTTGCCTACTTACTAGCGAGACCCCTCTCACTATACCTATGAGGCCACTAGACACGTTCAACACCATCCTCAAAATGCCTTGAGCTGATGATTTGCTAGAACAGGCACATTTAACTACTCATTTCCACCTCGAAATATTGCTGACTTGGAATTCTTCAGATGCTTCATCATGACATGTTACTCAGTGATGAATGATCTAAAAGTTCTTGCCTTCTCTTCATGTGTTTGTTTCAGTTTATGCCCTCCCTGCATAGGAGTCTAATCTTCATTATGTACTAACTAAATAACTGCATAAATAAACTAATGTTACCTGGAAATATTCAAAAATAGACTATTTGAAAGTGCTATTGTTCATGCATCGAAGAAAGATGACAGTTTGGTAAAGTACAAACATAATTGAGTAGCATGAATGGTTAATGCTTTAAAAGGCACAGCAAATTGTTGACAGACTAATGCAGTTACCCACTGCCTGTTTGAGTAAAGCAATCTGTAAAGCCACTACAATTGTTTATAGTCATGCCACTTGTGATTTAGATGAGCACAAAATGGGCATTGTAGTGAGAAATTGACTGAGGTGTCCTTTGGCACAATGGTAGTCTGCTGGTGTAAGACCAATGCAGATGGTGTTTCTGATGCAGTGCATTTTAACTAGATAAAGGGTGCCTCCTTTTACACCACAAAAATATGGTGCTCATCTGAAGAAATTTTTGGCAGAGAGGCTACACCTGGAGTAGCATTCCAAGCCTATAGCTAGGCTAATCTCTCCATCTACCATAAATTTTCTCTCTGTTGGCAAAGCTTACATGCCCTGGATGACCATGCACCCAAAATTGTTCTGAATGACTCGGGCTTCATATTCAGGGCATGTTTGCTTTGCCAACAGAGAGAATTGGGAATTAGTGTCTTGTATGTGTCCAGTATTCCACAATGTGGAGGACAAGAGGTTTGTGTGCTGTGAGTGCTTCTTGGAGTGACTTTGGCTCATCAGGACATCAACACACAGTCACGACATAATGTGCCACAGTTTTCCTCCTACCATAGGAAAATTTATGGTGCACGGGGGGTGTGCAGGAACAATGGTGATGTAAGCATTATGTGTGCCCTTGACCCCGATATGGGAGAAAGCAGAGGAGGAATATTTCGAACAGGTGCTGGTGAAAGGAATCGGGGAGAGCCTCTGCTGCGGCGATAGTAGCTCGCTTCCTTATATGACCTCGCAACATTTCATTTGCTTCCATCTGTACTAGTATCAATAAACCCTTTTCTAAAATTCTTGCGGTAGAAGGCTGCCCCGATGGTGCCTTACAACTTCTGATGGACTGCCAAAATTTCGTGCAGGGCGTGGCGAGGGGGGCTTTCTTTCCCTATTTCCTAGGCAAATAATGATTAACTAAAGTTCCGTGATGAAATGACTGGAAAAGTACTTCTGCCATCATTAAAGTATTATGGCATTAAAGGTGCTGCAGCTGCAGCAGGTCTGGCCATTTGCTTAAAACTCAAGATCACCCTGACCTCTGACCTTGGGCTTAAGCTAGTGGCTTTCACTGTTTCAGCACAAAACACTGAGCCCGGAAAGCCTTGTATCTGAGCTTGAAGAAGTCCAATGATGGCCTGTGAGAGTAATGAGAGAGGGTTTGCCATCGTATGTGTCAAAATATACCTCACTGCAAAGATTTTTCCATGTTTTTTTTTTTTTTTTTTTTCATGAACTCTCAGGTATTATTGACCTTGCTATGCCAGTTCTCAAGCATTTGTAAAAAAATGCATTTGGCTTCTTTAATTCTGCTTTAAAACAAAAGTACACACTACCGGTAGTGCTGTGATGTTCGCTGACTGGGATAGTATATAGCATCGGAACAACTTGGAGCACTGATTAACTATGACTACATACATGATTGCAAGTTTTCATGGAGCTTCGGCTACAATCACTGTTAAGGTGTACTTGAACTCCACAGTAGAATAGGTCCTTAAATAACATGCTGACTGTATTGGACAAAAGTCCCAGTTCTTTTCTATCTTGTAGTCATACTTTTTCAGTATTTACAAGTGAGTGAAATTTTTGAAAGGGTTTTATTTCCAGTGGAACGAAAATTATGATTGCTGTATGCAGGCCTCCTGTTCTCATTCCGGTGAAATTAAAATGAATATAATGGCCACAGTTGGGGTTGGAACAGTGCATTTATCATTTATTACTGCACAAGATAATGATAGTAATTTTGTAGAGGAAAGATTTGTGAAATGAAGCCTGGATCAGATTCCAGGATTAGGAGTGGTTAAATGGGGTTTTCTTTTGCACATGATGTTCAAGCTTCCTCGCTTTAATTGGTACGCTTTAACTGGTACGTTATTCACCCCAGTAAGAGATTTTTTCAATTTGTTTCAGAGCCTTCAGAGGAATCTTTTCTATCAAGGGAAGAGGTATGTGATCCATTGCTTTGTTGTGAGCTGTAGATTGGTGTACTATCACTAGTTTGTAGATTGTTGCACATGTAAAAAAAAAAATAAGAAAGAAAAGGTAGGAAAAGCTGTCTGAAATTAACTGGTGCGCTGCACTTGTTACAGTGCAGACTGCATTTGTCATTCTTGGGAAGCATGCCTTGGGCCTGGAAGGTAGTTCAGTTGTTATTTTTGTTTCTTTCATAGCCACCATGTTCCATGAAGCATTGTGGATAACTGTGCAATGTTGGGACATGCTGTGTGAGCGCAGTGTACAGTCGCGATCAAAAGTTTGGGGACCACAGCACCAGCAAAAAATTAAAATGTATTCAAGCGCAGCTACGCAGCCTGGAATTGGTTTGATACACTGTATTGGCCAAGCACGCGCACGTATGCTTGCACACTTGATTTCAGCCGGAATGCCCAGGCTGAGAAAAAAAAATTAAAAATCGAGGCACCTTTGGTCCCCAAAGTTTTTATCGCGACTGTACAGCCCATTGTGTACAGTTGTGTGCTTTAGTGAATGGGACGCCCTGCCTTCATTTGTTTTTGAAGACAAGGCCGCCTTTAGCGAGTTCAGGGGTTTCTGGGATCTCGGTATCTAACCACCTTTGTCTTGTCGTCTTGCTAATTAGACTATTTGAGGCCTTCTAGTGCACGTAGGACAACGAAAAAGGCGTCAAAATGAAGCTTGAAACGAAGATGCACCAAGTTAGCGTAAAGCTATGTATGGAACAGTAGCACATAATTAGCGAAAAAAGGATGAAATGAAACCCAGACACGCTCGATTAAACTGCACGCACCTAAAACCAGAACCGGAAGTGTGGCTTTACTAAGCAAAAAATGTGGGCTGATCCTAGTGATAGTGCAGTCAAGAAAAGTAAGGGTTAAATAAAGGGCTCTATGTAAGGGTAAGATGGTGCTTAGCTGGGTAAGGAGAAGGGATGAAGAAAGCATCAGTGGCGGCAAAGTACGGCATATCTGACACAATCGTGTCATCTATTTACAAGAACCGGGAGAAGGTGCAGTAGCAGCTGCAGCAAGATTCTTCTTTGCTGTCACAAAAAAGAATTTGTGCATAAAGTACGGGAATGTGCATGCGGCATACTTCAGATGGTTGTGAGAAGTGATGGGTCAGAACATCCTAGTAAGTAGCCCCATGCTCCAACAGAGATGTAGGTTCCTTGGTACTCTTTTAGGTCATGATGAGTTCAATCCACTTAATGGGTAGATCCAGCAATTCAAAGACATTGCATCAGCTTTACAGTCATTTGAGATGAAAGTGGTGAAGTGAATGATGGGGGGGGGGGGTCCATCAAAGTCTGGCTTCGCTCTAAATTGGAGACCATGCTGTCAGCATAAGCGGACAGAGATATTTATAATGCCGACAAAGCTAGCATATTTTGTCATTTACTGTCAAGCCACACTTTCCCACTCGGAGGTGAACCCTGCTCTGGCCTCAAGGCTTCAAAGAAGTGCATCAATATTTTTCTCTGCAAATATGGATGGCACTGACAAGCATCGCCTCTTTGTCATTGGTAAATCAGCTATGCCGCGTTGCTTTAAAAGATGAAGTGCTTGTCAGTGATGTACAAAGCATGGAGGACGCAAGAGATATTTGCAAGTTGGCTGTGCATGTTTCATGAAGACATGGTGGTAGAGAAGCAATGGGTCGTGCTTATCCTTGACAGTTGTACAGCTCATAACATGCAGCCAAAGTTGACTGTAGTCAGCTTGGAATTTTTGCCAGTTAACTACACTGCTAAGAGTAAGCCCCTTGACCTAGATGTCATTGCCACCTGTAAAGGTGCTCTACAAAAAACGCATTCGCAAGAGGGTTTTGCTCAATATGCAACTGCACGAGCGTCTTAAGGTGAATCTAAGGGGTGCAGTCGACATGGTTGTCAGCTCGTGGTGGCAGTTGAAAGCCATAACAATAGGCAGGCGCTTTCAAAAAGCTGGTTTTGTGCGTAACGCTGAGGCTTTTGAAGCCTGTGAGGAGAGACACTTTGTGGATGAGACAGGCAACACCAACAACGTGTAGTCCGGCCTCGTTGACAGCAACATTGTTTCCACAACAGGCACCTTTGAAGACTACGTCGATGCTGGTGAGAATGAGCTGGTTGTCTGTGAGGAAGTGAGCACTAACGATGCAGTTGGCATAGCGGTTTGCAGTAGCCCGAAGCTTGCGACTGAAGATGGGGCTGATCACGACGAGGATGAAGACTGCGCAACAGATGTGCCGTGCAAACAAGCACTTGAATGCCTGAACAAAATGAAAATGTACTCCGTTTAAAACAGTTTAACCAACAGAGCGCTTCAGTGTGTAAGCCTTGTTGAAGATGAAATAATTCGAAATGCAGTAAAAAAACACCGCCATACGACAATCGCAGCCTTCTTCGGCTGATAAGGCACTTGTGAAGACATCTTACTTTTTGTACTTAGTTGTGAATATTTTTTCTAAGGTGCCATAAATTGTGTTTGAAAGGTAGGTTGCCAGTTCGGCATGCAGAAGAGCCTAAAAACACTGTTTTGGTTATAACATGGTACCGCTTATAAGGCTCTGTACACAGTAAGTGGTGGTGGGCTGGAAGAGGAATTCCGGTAATCAGAATACAGTAAAACCCCGGTGATACGATCCCGGCTGGTACGAATTTCGGTGTGAGACGAATTCGTAACATTCCCCGGCCGAAATACACTGCTCACAATACGAAAAAAAATAATCTGTTCCGAACGCGTTGCCGCGCCGCTGCGGGTCATATGAACGCGTGATCAACAGTTGCGGCGGCCGAGCCAGCGGAGCGACCGGCACAGACACGCGGCTATGCAAAAACGCCTGGTAAATCGAATGCAAAATCATTTGCTACAGTCAATTCGAACATACCATGCACCGACAATGCTCTCAGCAGCGCGCCAAATCACGCGGCGGCACCTCCGACTGTCATTGCATTAGGAGAGACCCCTCAATGCCACGTGTGAACGAAAAAAAACATTTAAAAAGCAAAGAAAAAAAATGTGGCGGAAATTTTACCCTCTCTCAAATGGCAAGGTTGCCGTTTCTGCGTTGCGCCGGAACACGCGTGTACGTGCCTCGTCTCAGCCACGCGGAGAAAATGGCAATGAACCCTTCTCCTTTATGCTTCCTCTATTTTCTAGTAACATGTTGACCTTGCACGCTGCGGCTGCAGTGCAGAGGGAAGCAGCGGCAGTGTCCCAGTCCGGCCAACGAAACTGCCCACGCCGGCAAACGCCTGCTTCCCGATAACGGCAGAAAACGAAACTTCAGGGAGCTGGCGCCGAGCTGTGGCTGGAGCTGCGGCGCCGGCACAGCGGCAGTCACGCACGGTGACAGTCGAAGGTGAGGGAGCTACGAGGGAGTTGAGAGGGAGGGCGAGGGGAGCCACTGCCACCGAAGCGGCGGAGTTGCCGAGGCCAAGTCCGCTTCCCTGCCGCCCTCCTCCCTCACCTTCCGTGGTCTCCGTGTGCGCCTGTCGCCGTGCAGGCGCCCCCCGCACCCTGAAGTTTCGTGTTCTGCCATTATCGGGAAGCCAGCGTTGGCCAGCGTGGGCAGTTTCGTAGCGTTCGCTCGCTATGCTCTTGTGCGCCTCGATATTTCACGACTCGCACTGTTCGTGCATCGTGCTATGGTGCACGAATAATTCAAAAATATGTCCTTCTTTTAATTCGAACAAATTTTCGGGCCCCTTCGTTCGAATCATCGAGATTCGACTGTACGACCGCGAAAATGCGATGTAGCAGCCGGGAAAACGCAGCAGCGAGGAAGGTATCTATGGGGTTCTACTATTAGGAATCTTTTCTGGTAAAAATTAATTCTTTATTGATTTTGGAATGTTTTGATGATACAAATTTCGGGTGATACGAATATTTCACGTGACCCCACAAGATTCGTATCAACGAGATTTTACTGTACATGCACCGTAGTTAACCTAGTATCTGGCATGCTTTTGTTTTCACATCCGTATGCTGTGGCAGAGCAGTGGATTAGGTACCCTGTAACTGGTGGTATTGAGGTGAAATGAAAACTCGCTTCTGAAACAAGAACCTCCAGATGTATATACTACAAATTTAGTACGCTGTGTACAGTCGCCGACCGATAATTCGGACTTCGCGGGGATCGCGAAACAGTCCGAACTATCGAATGTCCGAAAAAACGAATTCGGCAAGAAAACACTATTTATTTACTAGTTACAGCACCTGAGGCTGAAAAAACTGTTCAATGCTTTGTTGAACAGTATTCCGCTTGCGCAGAACCAAATCTGCTTGAATTTGGCCAAGCGTCACGTCCTCGCTGAAGCACGACGAAAGCACCGCGAGGGCTTGCGCAAGGTCTCCATTCGTTGGCCCCGCAGCACACGTTGCGTTTTCCTCAGAGTCGGAGTCTTCTTCCACGGGCGCGAGCACTTCATTAACGATTTCCTCGTCAGTGAGCTCGGCACAGGACACTGTGGCACTGTCTACATTAGCGAAGTTTCCGAAGTTCACTGTGGCCGGAATGGGCACGCCGCTGCTTCGCAGGTCTTCTATCAACTCGTCTCCGCTCACGTCCGGCACAGTAGCCGGCAGTTCAGGTGCAGGGTCCTGCGTTGCAGCGTCCGATTCAACGCCGGCAACAAATCCTGCGTGGCGGAAACAGCGGTGGATTGTGCCTGCTGTCAGTGCCTTCCAGGCATCGGCAACAATGTGAACAGCTGACAACAAATCCACGCTGTAACTTTTGCCACTCTCGATGCACAGCACCATGCGACGTAGCAGGCGTGACCGGTAAAACACCTTTAGGTTCTTGATGATGCCCTGATCCATGGGTTGGAGGACGCTCGTGGTATTTGGTGGCAAAAATTCGATTTGAATTGCCTTCAAATTATTGATCAGGCCATGGGCACCGCAGTTATCAACAAAAAGCAGCACGTTGCGCTTTTGTGCCTCAAATTTTCTATCGAGCCTGCGCACGTAGCCTTCAAATAACTGCTGCGTAATCCAGGCTTTCGTGTTAGCTTCATACAACACGGGCAAACTTCTAATGCCTTTAAAGCATCTCGGGTTTTTAGACTTTCTGATAACCAAAAGCGGTAGCTTTTCACTTCCGGACATGTTTGCGCCTAAAAGAACAGTAACCCGTTCCTTACTGTGCTTCCCACCATGGCAAGGATCTCCGGAAACAGCAAGCGTCTTCTCTGGCAGAAGCTTATAAAATAGTCCGGTCTCGTCACAGTTAAAGACATCGTCCGGCGAGTATCGGCTGAGCAAGGTCTGCAGCTTGTCAGTGCGGTAATTCGCGACCAACGTGTTGTCCACAGCACCACTTTCGCCGCACATTTTCTTAAAGACGAGGTCGTATCGCTTCTTGAAGTTGCGGAGCCAGCCGTCGCTGAACTTGCAGCCTACGATTCCCATCCGTAGCGCGAGGGTGTCGGCCTTTTGTTTCAGTAGGTCACCAGATATGGGAATGCGCTGCGCAACCATGGTGCCTAACCAGATATTTAGAGCCTCTTCAAGTTTGGGGTATGTGCCTTGACGGAGGTTTTTCTTCTCGGCCGTTGCACATTTCTCGGTCGCTCCAAGAATCTTGGCTTTATTCTTGACGTAGCCCGAGATAGTTTGCTTCGAAATGCCGAATTCCCGGGCTACCTCAACTTGTGACCGGCCGTTCTGTATGAGCTGTACGACAGCAGCTTTCTGCGCCATTGTCATTGTCTTGTACTTGCAGCGCTTCGTCACCGGCGCTAGCTGCGAAGGTGGAGTTGGCGCCATGCTCCGCTTCTTGTAGATGAACGATACTACCTACTGTTGAAGTACTGCAGGGACAACCTCGTGTTCAAAACGTAGTTATCACGGGCGTTACTACGCAGCACGCTCAACGAACACGGAATGGTGACTGAGGCAACGTTCAACACAACAAAGCACAAAAAAAAAAAAAAAACAGCAACGGAACCGGAAAACGATGGTGATGGCGATGCGAATGACCTACTAGCCTCAGAGATTTTGGGCCTGTATGAGAATCTCTGAGGTTCTACTTCACTTCACAGTTTGGTGGCAGTGCTGGCGTCAGTTGGCAACAGCGACAATAACAAAGTTTTTCGCGGACCGCGCGGACGGAGTCCTAAATATCGAATGGAAAGCCCTAGTTTGTCCGAAATTTCGGTCGTTGTTATGCATGGCGTCTATCGCGGGAACGGCGGTGCCGCAAAAAAGTACGAATTACCAAGCAGGTCCGAATTTTCGGTCGTTGACTGTATTCTTAAACTAGGATTTTCGGTGTACAAAGCCCTGTACTCGGTATGTATTGGATTTGAAAACCCAGCATTTAAATGAACTTTCGTGATGGTTTGTGAAAAATGCTGCAGATAAGCCGAGAGGATCCTGATGGAACATCGTCACCAGCTGCTCCTGAGAATGCGCCAACAGAGCAGGCATCAACATTTTGGAGCATGCCCAGTGAGGACCTGAACTTTCTGGAGAAGAGGTACACTGGCCTTCCTCCACAGCTTGGTGAGTTGTCCTGCTAAACATTTTCACGCTGCCATGCGAAGGCTCATCATCACATAAATTGGTGCAACTTTTATGTCTTTAATGCAGGGATCTGCTGTAAAAGAGCTGTTAAGATTTGATGGGTTCTGTTGCAGGCACACATCTTAACACAGATGTGTGCCTATTCAGCAATATTTTTGGGTATGCAGCTCTGTTCATGACCTAGAAACAGTTTGTGAAATCACAGGTGTCCCCTGTCCGCCAGCAGTGACCTACTACCATATTTACTCGCATAATGAGCACACTTTTTTTTTCCCCGAAAAATGTGTGCAAAGTTAGGGGGGGGGGTGCATTATACGGGGTAAAATTTTGAACGATTTTTTTTTTCCGCAGCCACCTCTAAATAAGTTGCAGTTTCGCCTGAAACGCGAACCATCGATTGCGATAGCAAAAGCGTAGACAGCTACAAGAAGTAAGGATAATAGTTTTATCGGCCGTATAAACTTGCAAACATTCGCTAACTATGTAAATTAACAAGCATGGTGTCAGCTCGCACAGGCAAACATGAACACATCACATTCGATGATCGCTGACACTTACTGTTAAAATGTTGGCATGAGGAAGCGCGGCAGCAACAGTGAGCAAAGTGTGCTTCGTGCTGTGTATCGCTTCAGCGCAAACGTAGTGGTGAGAACGGAGCACGCACAAAGGTATAAGCCGCCGTCGCACCTAGATTCTGCCAACACCACCTAGATAGCACAAGGCCTGTTCACTCCGATCCGTGACGTCATGCTACCTGGCTTGACTGCCATAGAATCTAATGGGGATACACTGTAATTTTGACGTCATCGCTTTCGCCACGCCAGCCTTGGCAATGGAAATTTCTGGCCAGGTAGCGTGACGTCATGGATCAGAGTGAACAGGCCTTCTGCTATCTAGGTGGTGTTGACTCAGCCCCCGAAGCAGATTGCTTTCAAGATAAGGCTCACGCGGCTGTGCAATGCGCTTTTTCTGTGCCACCTCCCCTTTCCTCCCCGCTTCCCTCCCTCAAACGTGGGAGATTGAGGTGCGATCGTTGGCACCGATGGCAAAAATGCGCCTGGAGTGTCCATGTAATTGCTATCGCAATAAATGTAGGAGACACACGGAAACAATTCGGCGTCCAACACGGCGTCCCATACAATCGTACGCGTCGAACGTCATACCAGACGCTGAATCGTACCGTGTCTCTCCTGCTTTACGGCAGCAAGTTCAGGGTGTGTTCATTATGCGAGAAAAAGAAAAAACACACTTCTTGATTGGAAAAGTGGGAGGTGCGTTCATTACACGAGTGGATTCACTTTGCGAGTAAATACAGTAATTCATCTGTGTTCGTGCGTCGGGGGCTACCTTTTTCATGCCTCTTTGGTGCCCCTTGAGATGCCTGTCATGTTTCCTGCCTTCACAGAATGCCTTTCATGCCTTTGGTGCACCTGCTCAGCCAATAGGGGGGGGACTGGCCTCCCTTGTGTGCATGCCTATGCCTGCACCCTGCAAAAAAAAAAAATCTGGAAAAAAGTGCGTCCTTAATCGAGTAAATACAGTATATACTTGCAGCATGCACAGGTTGGCTAAACTAGTGGATGGGGACGTGACTGAAGAAATTTGTTGGCATGGGCACTTCCCATGAGCATCATTTTCATTCATTGTCAGATGCAATAATGACAACGTGGACGTCAGTGCCAAAATACTATTAATGGATGACTTCTTTATCATTGCAATGAATGCTACGTCACGGGAACAAAAAGTTGCAGTGTTAAGAATATGGCTCCACATAGTGTTATCCTGCTTTAAACGTGGTGTTCCATAAATTCAAGTTTGTCGATCTGAGGTGAAGTGCCATTTCGAAACTGCTTTGTGATGGCCTAATTACAGCTGTGTTTGATTCTTTGATCATTATTTACATCAAGTGTTTAATTTTGTTAGTTATACAGTAAAACCCCGGTGATACGAACCCGGCTGGTACGAATTTCGCTGTGATACGAATTCGTAAGATTCCAAGGCCGAAATACATTGCTCACAATACGAAAAAAATCGGCTGTTCCAAACGTGTTGCCACGCCACTACGAATCATACGAACGCGTGAGCAACAGCGGCGGTGGCCGAGCCAGCGGGACCACCGGCACAGACGGCTTAAGCCGGCACAGCGGAATCTGGGCGGGATCTATAGTCGCAAAGCAACCGACTACGTCACGCGGCTGCGCAGTCTCTCATTGGTTCCCACATCGAGCGGACCGTACCACATCAGAGTCTAGCCGATGCTTAGCAAGAAATTAGATGAGGACCAATGCTGCAACGACTACCGCGGCGCAGCCCCGACGGCCAAAACGCTCCCTGCACTCTACTTGCTCAGGCGTTCAGTGGCGTGCGAAAACATTCCCAAGATCACGTGCACGCACTTATACGCCTTTCAGAAGGCGAACGTTGACGATTTGGGCAAGAAGAAAACGCCGCCCCGTTGATACGTTTTTCAAGGGACCGCGAAAAAAAAAAAGAGAAAAAAAAAGCCGCAGTTTCACCCGAAAGGTGAAGCAACGGAAACGCAGCAGCAGCAGCGAGCGAATTGACCTTTACGCAGTCTCTCGCTCCAACGCGAACTAAACGTCAAAGGCACAGCGCATACGAAGCTACTGGCACTAGGCGAACTTTGTCAACATCGCAGATCATTTTGACAATAAGGTCCGCGCACACTTATGCGCACGTCGCAAATCGCTTTCAGGATATGGCACCCGCGCGGGTGCATCGTATCTGCAACGTGCCGGTCGCTTGTTGCTACGCATCGGTCGCTAGTTGCATGGCTGCACCGATAAATTTACGTGTCGCCACATTTAAACGCAACGTAACATGCCGGTACATTATAGATTGGTGAAGTATACTTCACGAGGAACGCCCGGTTATTCAAACGCGAAAGCATTTGCGATGGTTAATTTGAACATGCCGCGCACCGACAATGCTCTCAGCAGCGCACCAAATCACGTGGCGGCGCCTCCAACCAGCATTGCTCCAAACGACACCGCCAGAGAGCAAAAGTTTAGGCGAGACCCCTCAACGCCACGCAGAGAAAAAGAAAAAGAAAACCGTGGCTTCGTACCAAGGTCGCCATTTCTGCGTGGCGCTGGAACACGCGTGTACGTGCCGACGTTGCCAACGCTGCGCAGTGGCTGCAGTGCAGAGGGAAGCAATGGCGGAGGCCTAGTTCGGCCAACGCTCGCTTCAGCGGCAGAAACCGAAACTTTGGGGAGCGGGCTAAGTGGCGTCGGGCCGGCGGGAGCGGCGGACGCGCACAGAGACAGTCGAAGGTGAGGGGGCTACGAGGGTGTTGAGAGGAAGGGCGAGGGGAGCCACTGAAGCGACAGAGTTGCCAAGGCCAAATCCCCTTCCCTGCCGCCCTCCTCCCTCACCTGCGACGGTCCCCGCGTGCGCCCGTTGCCATGTCGCCTCTTCCTCTTCACAACTACAATCTCTCTCTCTCTCGCCGTGGCTGCGCCGTGCACTCCCTGAAGTTTCGTTTTCTGCCGTTATCGCGAAGCGAGTGCGGGTAGTTTTGTGGCCCTCGCTCGATATGTGCTTGCGCGCCGCGATATTTCACTAATTGCACCGTTCGTACGTCGTGCTGTGGTGCAAGAATATTTCAAAAATAAGTCCTTTTAATTCGAACAAATTTTTGGGCCCCTTCGAGTTCGAATTATCGAGATTCGACTATACATGGAAGTCAATGGGATTTAGGTCGGGACCGCGAAAACGCAACGTAGCAGCCGGGAAAACGCAGCAGCGAGGAAGGTATCAATGGGATCCCACTATTAGAAATCTTTTCTGGTAAAAATAAATTAATTTTTCTTGATATTATGTATGTTTTGATGATATGAATTTCGGGTGATACGAATATTTCACGCAACCCTGCGAGATTCGTATCACCGAGGTTTTAATGTACCGTCTTTTCTCTTCGTGGTGTATTGTGGTGTAATCGATATTGGGTGTAGAATGTCCCGATTTTTGTTTGTGGGAGCCAGTGTAGCATAGAAATAAAATATTGTCTTAGGCTAGGTTTGAAATGCAGTTGCTTTTTTTTTTCAGTTTAGGTGGTATGACTTGGGCAGCACGGTGTTTGCATTGTTTAGAGTACATTCTATCCAACCTGGACCAGTAAAGTAATTCCACTTCTAGTAGATTCTTCTTTGTTATTTTATTATCAGTGTTGATGCTGCCTTGCATGGTTAATGTGAAGTGTAGCACTCATGGTTGAAAGCTTGCTAAGTGTACTGATAAGTAGAGCAGATCATAGAAAACTTTCAAATCAAATCAACATTTGTATTCCAGTAAACTAAAAGCTACGACAGTAGCTTGACGGGGCCCAAAAGACCTTGCATAGCAACGCCAGCATAGTACGTAGTAAGACAAGTATACATATAGTGCGATGAAATAGTAATTATATACAGTGAAATCTCGATGATACGAATCTCACGGGGTCACGAAAAATATTCGCATTAGCCGAAATTCGTATCATCGAAACACAATTAAAACTAGCTAAATTAAAGAGTCGGAGGTGAACTCACTCAGGCACGCGCACGTAAAAAGCATTTACAGTATGGATCACTTATAACGTAACTGTTGATAGTGCAGAACTGGCTACAACGTGGCCTTTTCCAACTCCCGTTTACCCTCCCATAGAACTCCATGTATACGCATACCGCTTACAGTGCAGCCGCGTGAGACGAAATACCGGTTATAATGCGGCTTCCGCTGGAAAATCTCGCCGACAAGGGCGGTAGCAAGCACGCTTCTCAACGAGGTGCGCCCACCGACGGGAGAGGAGATCAAAGAAGGCGATGCGGAGGAGGAGCATGAGACGTGGAGCATGAGTCCAAGGGCGATAAAATCGTCACCACGTGCCGTACGTGCGAGTGAAAGCGCGCCTTCACGCACGGAGAGCGAACGCACAGGGGAGAGCAAACGCGACTTCCGTCACGGCCGGGCGCGCCAGTCGAGCCCGGCCCTGCTTCCGTCGCGCGAAAGGCCGGGGAAGGGAGGGGGGAGGGGGGTGGGCGGCGACGCTGTGCTGCGGGGCACCAAATGCTTATCTTGCAACCGGGCGCAAGGGTAACTGGCGACGCAATCTCCCACCGAAAGGAGCAAAGCGGGAAGGCAGCTCAGGAGGGAGGGAAGGAGGAGGGGGGGTGGCGGCTTCTACTCTGCCAACAAATGCATTCTTGTACTTTGCGCCTGTGCCAGCTGTCGGGGTTGTCGCGTGCACCGTATCTTGAAAGCGATCTCCACACGGCTCTGACCTTTGTATGCGCTGTGCTTACGCCCCTCAGTTTCCGTAACAAGTAAATTAGGACGGGCATGACTAAACATGACTGAAGATTCACATGCAATGTTGCGAGTGTTACACAGATTAAAAAAAAAGAAAAAAAGCCCTCGTAACTGAACAAAATATAACCGAAGTTGCTTTAGCATCCGCATATTTATTTAGTCACAGGTAAATTGTAGGCTAGTGATTGATAGCAGTCATGGTTGTCACTAAAAGCTAAGTGTTTTTATTTGTCCCTATTGAATACATTTTCTCTTCTTTCTTTCTTTTTTTTTTTCATCTTGCAAAGATAAAGCCACTTCCGTGCCAAAACATCAGCAGAAGCTTGGTGGCGCTTCTGGTGCAGCCAGTGACACTCACGAGGATGATGATGCTTCCATCACGAAGCATAAGAAGCACAAGCACAAGTCCAAAAAGGTGCTTGTCAATTGCTGAACTGAAGCATGCTTTTATGAGGTTATCTGTGGACACCAGTACTCGAAACTGTTTGTATAACCAGGTGCAGTGGCATGTTTGCTTTTGCTCAGTCTTTTCATGCATTTAGGTGTGAGAAAAATAGGAAAAACTTTGGTCATGCACATTGACGCGTTACTCATTTGCAGCGTTTGCTGTATGACTGGGATAGTTCTAAGAAATTGCATAGCATGCGAAATTTTCATGTGCCGGTTTCTTGTGTAGGTGTTCGACTTGTGTACATAATTATCAGGGTGGTCACACATTCTGAACTCACACAGCTCTTACTTGTGGGGAAAAAAGGCTAGTCGTCATTGGGCATTTTCGTTCATTGTGGCTTTTCCTGGGATGAATACGATTAGTACTAATGTTTCTACCTGCATTTACACTTATTTTGACAGAAGGGCTGTTATTGTTTTTCAAACTTTAGCAATAAATAAAAATAAATAAAATAAATGCTCAAACTATTAAGAGGTAAATTATTGTCGTCAGACCAAACAGCATGACCTGGTTGAATTATTGGGACAGCTGGAAGTTATTCGTGGTGTGCAGCTGCGTTAATAAACTGCCTTGAAAGTGGCATAAATCACGACATGATATTTGACGCATGATACTGTGTGGTCACTTGTGCATGATCATATGTGAATTTTAAATTTGGACACCAGGGGCGCGATCTTGTACGCGTTCCAAAATGGAACGGAGGCGGTCCGTTCCATCGAGCCGCACACGATTGGTCAATTTGAACCATGAGCCGCACACAATTGGTCAATTTGAACCGTGACGATCAAATTGACCAATCGTGTGCGGCTCGATGGAACGGACCGCCTCCATTCCATTTTGGAACGCGTACAAGATCGCACCCCAGGTCTCTATAGTTATAATGATGCAGTCATTTAGTATCGACAACAAATATGGCCTCTAGGTGTCTGGCATGTACTTTTGAATAATCACATGCTTTACTTTGCACTGTAGCTTGGCGACCTTTTTTGTTGTTGTTTAGGTCTGTATCACTTAGCCTTCATTTCCCTACTGTGAGCTTATTTAAACGTGGGGTTTTGCCAAAGTTCTACTCAATCAATTTTTTCTAAAATCCTGGAATAAATATGCAGAGAGATCCCACCTTGTTTACTGTGTGCTGCATTGACCAGACAGTTTGTGCAGTACTGTAGTGGAGAAGAGGCATTGAATGATATAAACGTGTTGGCTTTGGGGACATGCAGGATGACACCGAGAGGAGCCAGAAGCATCGAAAAGAGAGGACCAAGGAAAAGTCAAGCAGGGATAAGGAAAAAGGCAACGAGGAATCCAGTGACAAAACTAAGAAGAAGCCTCACCGCAAGCATCGCAAGGCAGTGGAGGAAAGTTCTTCAGATGCAGAAAAGCTGGAGGCTTTCCTGGGTGCTGCTGATGATGTCGGTGTAGAGCGAGCGGCTGAAGCATACGAATCGTTGTGACATATCCACTTTGTAGATAGTGGTGTTGAAGTATACTAGTTTGTGCAGAGTGTTAATGGTGACAGAGCAGTAACATGCGTGCTACCATAACAGAAGATGTACCAGAGAAATATCCCACAGGTATACTTTAAGTTTGGACTGAGACCATAACTGCTGGTATCAGCAGTCTTGGTCTTCCTTTCTACTGACAATGCCAGCATCAGCTTTAAGGTGCTGTTAAAGCTGATGTTAAGGGACTGGTGCCAACAGTTCTAATAACCATGTTAATATCACTGGTGAGGTAGCAATACTCCAGCTTTTTAGGTATTGCTTAACCTGTGCGGTGATGCTCAAAAGAAAAGATTGTCAAGCCAGAACTCAGCTGTATTTGGTGTGCTTGGACTGACAGCAACTGTATGTGGAGTGCTGCTACCGCTGTGGCACCTGAATAGTGTGGCATTGTGTTGCCTAATGATGCTGCTGGCTACCGACAATAGTCACTAGCGCGTGAACCCTCGTGCGGCAGGTATTGTTGGAGGCTGGGTTAGTGTTATGAACCATACTGAAGTAGTGGTTGCAGTTAGAACTTGTAGCACTAAGCAGATACATACGGCACACTGCACACGTCTTTCATGTGCCATCCAACAGTGTTGATGCTGAGTAACTGATATTTACTACTGCTACCATTGATGCTTCTTTCACTGGAAAGAGTGACGGTAATCTATGCTATTGGGCTTCGCATCAGGTATGCCAAAAAGTGTTTGCAAAGTGAAGTATTCAATGGTTGACAGGCAGATAAATTATTTGCACCATTATTCTCATTTTGTTTTGTGCACTGAAAGCAATGTTCACTCATGTTTAGGGAGCATCAAAAAACCACCATGACTGATGGAAAGATTTTTTTTTTATAGGAGAATCGTTATAGACAGTGTCAGAAGTTAAAAATGTTCATCTTTGAGGCACGCTCCAAGTGCTGTTTGCAAGGCACCATTTTGAATAATTACGTAAAACATGGGGCGGGAACACATTGGTTATGCACTGTGCACAGTACTATCATTGGTCCTTTCATTGGTCCTTTCATTGGTCGTGCCTCCAAGTGCTGATAGTCTGACAACCCTTTTGCGAAAACTCCCAGGTAGTGCCTAAAAGGCAGCCACATATTTGAATGTGTTGTTGCTCCCGTGAGGCAGTATGTTCCGAATAGAAGTTTCAGGCAGCACATTTCACAAGGCATTTTTTGGCCACAAACAACTTTTGAATTGGAAAAGCCTGCCAAGAAATGTACCCTGGATTGTATGCGCAACAAAGTTCAAATTTGTCCTCTGCATAGCTTGAGTGTGCTAGAGCTAACCTGCTATCCTGTTGCACAGGGGACATTGGCATGTCAGATGAACTTTGTTGTATTTATGTGCAAGCCAGTGATGCTCTCCAGGGGCAGAGCTGTCACGCTTGTAGGTATTGAAATTCACTTGTAGGTGTTGAAATTGGGGGCACACTTCAGTAACTCCACTTGACAGGCTTGCAACTATTTTGAAACATGCAACGGGTACTAGATATTGCTTGCTGCTGCAGTGAAGCAAAAAAATCTGAGTAGTGTTTAGCTCTGTTGTTGTGAGTTATTGATGAACTGTGCTGTGGGCTGGCATGTATGTCTTCATGATTAAATGCAAATCATCTTGTTTTTACGGACCTGTATGGTCACTGTGATGAGCGCTCCTTATTGAATGCTTGCTTGTTGTGTACAAGAATGTCCTGTTTATGGAAGTTCCTGCAAATATAAAAATCTCGAGGCATCATTCTGTCCTCACTTTGAACAACTTCCTCTCAAAGTTTGCAAGATTGTTATTTGTTTACCTTTTACTGTGTTTCACACTTTTCAGTTTGTAACCTCATATTCTTAAACTTTCTAAAGCATGTTTGACAAGGTCCAGATCACATACTTGTGGCATCAGTGTCATACATTTAATTACTCCAGCTGGCCACGAGTTGCTGTGATAGCAAATTCTGACAGTGACTTGCTTGGCCTGGAAATTTAACAGGGTTACTTCGTGAGCTTTGAATTGTACAGTTTCTCTTTTTGTGTGTTTCTTGCCTTGCTTTCTTATTGAAAGTTTGATTGTGTGCCTGTATTTATAGAGCACTATAGAGCATGACTAGTGATGTTTCTTTGAAGTGACATAAAAAGGAAGCTTGGAGAATATGCATTCTGTTTTGTTTACCTATAAAACAAACCTTGAAAGCATGCTGTGACTGGCTCAAGAAAAGCTGACAAACACTTTTAGTTTTGCTGCAAGAATTGCATCAACAGCTTGTCTTTCATTGAAGTAAGTAGTGAGATAGTTTACAAGTGTACTGTGTGTTTTCAGGATATATTACTGTAAAAAAAAACATTATGAAGATGGAAAAGTATCTCAGTTACTCTACAGTGATGCATCCATGTTTTATCAATATCACTGTTGAACTGTCATAAACACAGAAGTGCTAAGAACAATGCTGTTAAAAGGACCCTGAAGCATTCTGTTGTTCGTGTTTAAATGCACTAAATCATTGGGGGAGGTCATTGTAGACATTCATCAAGTTTATTAAACCAATAATTTATTAATGAATTTGAATGATTGCACATTGCTGGTAACAGTAGCCCTACTCCATAAATTTTTGCCCTGTTCTGCCCATTGACAGCAAATTGGTGACTTGTCAAGCAAGCAATCTTGTCTGCTTCCTGTGTGGCTTTCTGTACAGTTGACTTCCATTAATTCGACCCTTACGGGACCGCCGAAATTGATTGAATTATCTGGCAAGTTGAATTAAACAAGATACAGAAAAAAATGCCTAAACATACTGCCGATTCATTTGGCAGTATTTGCCCTATTCTAACATGCCCTCGAATCAAACGCTTGCCCACTTTCTATGTGTCTAAAGTAGAAAACTAATGTAGGAATGGCATTAAGGCTCCTAAATGAAGTAGAGACTTAATGTGCACCTAATGTTTTAGCTAGAAAAATTGGTGCACATAGGAAGCTGGGGGAGGGCAATCTGTAAGTGCCCACCTAGTGTACATGTCCATTTTGCCTGTTACTTAAGTTCCGATTGGCTGGGCTGGGGTACGCGTGAGGAGATATGCACCCCTAGCCAATCAGCACTTCAGCAGCAGACGAAATGGACATGTCCGCTATGTGCACTCCTACAGACTGGACACTTTTCCACTCCTCTTTCTAATGCTTCAGTTTTGAGGGTACAATAAATATAGGCCCGTTCGATTCACCTGCACCGCCTGAACCAGTTCACGAGGTGCTGCACCCTGCCATTCGTTTCAGCAGTGCAGCAATGGCGCCTGCTGAACCATGCCGTTCGTTTCAAAAGGTGCAGGAAAGGTGCAGGGCTGGTTCATGATTTTGCTGCACCCACTCCACTGTCGGTGCCGCCTTGGTGCAGGCGTATAAGTGCGCGGCAGCAGCGCAGCAAAGGACACAGCACACGGGCGCGAGCGCCGTTAAAACCCCGCTTATGCACGTCTGATGCATCTATACAAGTGTGGTGTCTATTTAGGCCCCAGAATCCAATCATATCTGCAGTTCAGGACCTCTCAATCTTACGCACTCCGTACACATTAGTCGGAAATAACACAACGCCTGCACCTCGGCATTCGTTTTGAGTGTCGCGCTGGGCCTGCACCCCAGAAATCGAGCTGCACAATTTCTGGACTTCTCGTGAACTGGTTCACAGTGGTGCAGGCGAATCAAACGGACCTTAAATAAATCCCCCCCCCCCCCTGCTTTTCTACCACATAGTCTTTATTTTTTAAATCAGCTCCGCAGCAATACCTCTGACTTATTGGTAAAGTGTATGACTGTTCCAAAGGTGCGTTAGGTTTCGTGTCCGATTACACCATGTTGGCAAATTTTGGCCCAAATTTCTTTTGTTTTTAAAAAGGAAGGTGCGTGCTAGAATAAAGTACATACTGTGATTAGAAATTGTGAACTTCGGTTATTTCTTGAAAATCTTTCTAGGGCGAAAATGGCCGTTTTTGACAACAGATGATGCGTGTTCAATGCATTCACTGTCTCATAAGCTCCGCCAAGACAGACACTGCCACTGAAGATGTCGCTATCGGGTTCCCGAAGGGTCGGGCACATGCATACCAACTGGTCAAGTTCAAGTTATCCGGTGAAGGCTAATTTTAGGATTGAAATAACCATGGTGTAAGAAATATACTTCAGGTGTAACTGCAGTGCGTATATGCAGCGTTTGCTTTGTGCATGACAGGGCTTGAGTGTGCGCTCGCGCTCAAATGCTCCTATCTGGCTGTGCTACGTGGTGCGGACCGGCATTGTCCTGCACCAGCTTGACTGACTGATTGTAGCCACATACAACTTGTGCATTTTGAAGTGCTATCGATAGCTAAGTATGAAGTGAAGTCTCCCAAGGCATCTCGCCTGGAGGGGCTAGGATTAAGTACGCACTGGCAAGCATGCGTGTGGTCTGATTTTAAGTTTCTCATAGTTTGAGGCTAGTTGAGTGTTCAGATTTAGTCGAGATTAGCTAGACCTGAAGGCTACGACTCCGATAAGTCTGTTGGCTGAGCAGCAGCGGCCTGGCGTGAGCAGATGATAGCGGCTTCTTCCAGAAGTACGTAATTATTATTGAAATTCGAAACCGGATTTTCACTTGCTTCAGCCTGTTTATTAAACAGCGTCAATAAATATACACAGTAACAGTCGGAAGATGCGCACTGATCCAAACACCCTTCTTGATTGATGTCAGCTGTTGGCCAATAACAGCTGCATATGGGAATCTGCTATATAACGAAATAAAGCATCCAAAAAATAGTGAAGAGCAGGCTTCTGTTGAAAAGAGCGTTTGAGAAAAAGGTGACTCCGCACTCTGCTGGTAAGCTCCACACGATGCGCACGACTGCAAAATTTGGCTGAGATGTTCACAGCAGTGTATGCTATCAGCAGACTGTGTTTTTTTTCAGCAAGCCCAAGGGGGTGGTTCAGGACCCCTTTAATACATGGATTGCTTGCAGTGAGAGAGACATACGATTCTTAAAGGAGATGGTGTTCCCACAGCCAAGGACAAGGACTGTCTGCTTGAACCTGCTTGTGTACACCATGTAACTTGCATAGAAGACTTGTTTGGTAGCATGGAGGAAGGGGAGGGAGTGAATATAAAGGCATCAAAGGTTGAAAACAGTGCAGTAAAGATGTAGGCTTGAATGGACTTCTGGTTTGGTCTTCTGCTAAGAACCAGAGGCAGCTATGCCTTCTGGCACACAGCAGATGCACATGTCATGAAGCGACTTCTCAGCCCTGTATTAGGCTCCACATTAAGGACGCCTGTAAACAAGTGCAACATTATCTTGCCTGGCAGGTGTGTGCCGAAAGTGGCCACGCGCTATGAGACTGAAAGTGCACAGCACATGCATTGTCAGATGATAGGATGCCTAATATGTAGTGTAGTATGGATTAAAATCTGAGGAGGAAAGGGTGCAGGTTGTGGGGGAGGGCAATTTGCAATCATGTATATTTCTTTTAATGTAGAATGCTGTGATAATATTTTTGTGAGCTAGCAACATCTCGACAATACATTTTATGTCTAAACCTTTCTCTTGGTTTTGCAAAAGTTGTTACAGGGATCCTTTAAAGAAGAGTGTAGTTTAGATCAATGTATTGGGTGTGACATCCGATTTCCACAAACCATCATGTGGAAGGACACGTGCATGTGTGTGTGCATGCATGTGTAAGGGGACTGTTGCACGTATCGGTTTTATTTCGAATGATGATGCTGTGTGGCGCTTTCAGTAATCATGAGTCAATCTTTGTTGTTCTGCATTCAGTGTACCAAATGAAGGGAAAAAGAAACTGGTAAAGTATCTGCCCGCAACAGTACACAAAGAACTGATGCTCCCGTGATCCCACACTTAATTATGGTGGTGGGGAAGCATACTCCAATAAGAAAGAGACTTGGGCTGGTTAGTGTAGCATAGGTCAGATATTGTAGGACCAGCGCTTAGATGAAGCGCAAGGAAAAAGATGCACAATGTGTGTGTCTTTTTCATTGCACTTTGTCTAAGCACTGGTACTACAAAATCTGAACTAAGCAGCATACTCACTATATGACACCCCTGTACTGGGGGGCAATGCAGTAGCGTCACTCCTTTATGCATTAGTGAAAGCTACGATTCGGTGCCGTTAGAATACTAGGTATGGATAAAACCTTAGTATTAAATGCTTAGAAGTACATTGTAGGCCTCAAATGCCGAAACTTAGCAATAGCGGTTAAAAAACTACAGCTTTAATGGTTAATGTGCAAATTTCTACGAGCAGGCTTCTCCACAAAGCTCGAACACATCAGCACTGTGAAGGTGGATTTTCGCATGCTGGGAGCTAGAACAGCGAGGAATGTTTTTGACGTACCTGTAAAGAACATATTCATGTTATCGGCAAGTGCCACATACTAATGCATTCCCTGTGTTGTACCTGCTTTGGTCAGGGGCTTTACCATAATAGAGATGACATTTCAGTTATGTAGAGAAGCCTGCTTGTGGAGTTTTGCATATGCACCTGTTAGTACATTAATGTTGCCCAGAAATCCTGTTATTGCAATTACCAGTTTACGGTATTAGCGTGTGCCATGCCCTGTAGGTTAAAAGTGAAATGACAAATACACAAGCTTGGCTTGTTTATCTAGTGGGTATTTGTTGACGTGATATATTAAACTTAGCACTAAAATGTAATCTTAGAAACAGGTGACAATCCCCAAGTTTCATGTCTTCTTTCCTCGTCTTGGGCCACTTCAAGTTTTGGTTCAAGAAAAGTTCATGGCAAAGCTAGAGGATCCATTGCACAAATGCTACACAAGTGTGAACTTGTGCCGATCAAACGATTCTTATTTATCTAGGCACAGGGCTAATATGAGTCTATGTACTTGGTCATGTTGTTTGCCATAAGATTTGTATATGATGCTGAGAAAGACTGTACTATCGCATCTTGTCAGCTAGGTGTCAATTAAGGTCATTCTAGTGTATTGTGCTTTGCCAGTGTGTATTTTGCTAGCTGTGTGCATAGAAAAGGTCCATGTGCAAAAAGATTGGGTTGAACCGCAAGGTAGCTGTTGATTGTAAAGTTTTAGTATGTGCAGGAAAGTTTGTACTCTGATATCAATTTATATTGAGACAATATTGTGCAACATCAATCCCTGTGTACAGGTGTAAGGTAAGAGCACTTTGAAAAAGAATGCTTAGCTCTTGCTCATTTGCAAGTAATACACATCAAGCAGCAGAAATTTATCAGACATATTACTAGAATGTTCATGCAAGTTGCAGATGGTGTAAACTGGCATATGGTAACGTAATTATGCACCTCTCATATTTCTCACCATTGCATATGCACATTGTGAGTTAAGGGATGCATATGTTGGAAACTTTAAAAATTAAATTATTGCAATGTTGTTTGATTGACGCAGTAAACTCTTGCTGTATTAGTAGAGATGCTCATGCAGTGATGTTTCTTGTTAACTGTGCTGGCTTGCTACCACTTAGTAGAGGCCCCTGTTCTCCATATGTCCATGCTTGTATGCAAAATGTTTCAGAGAACTTTTTATAGAGTCAAATTGTCAGCACTAGTGCACGATGCCAGTGACAACTGCTTTGGTGAGCCCTTTTCTTAAAAACTAGAGTTTTTAGCACAGAATAGCACCATGCAAAGGCTCATCTTAAAAAGGTTGCCTCATTTAATGGGCACAAGCGATGATCAAAGTGAGAGCAGACAGAGTACAGTTCTCTATGTACTGCATGCAGACCTAAGAGGAGCATATAGAGAGAGTGGCTGTGATCTAAAATGAATCTCCACGTCTTCTGACACTAAACAGCTTCTGCTAGGCCAGTGCACAACACAGGTACCCTTTTTAGCAGCATGAAAGGGAACATTAAAATTTACATTCAAGGGACCACATTGACTACATATCTGTTGAATGTAAACATGCTCCTCAAGGCAGAATATAAAGTCACATGGCTGTTTGTAACATAATCACTTGCCACAAGTAATTGTTGCTTGGAAACAACTTTGATGCTCCCTTTCAGGCAGCTCGAGTAAACATCCTTCTGCACGATCCATGCTCACCCTTTTGCACTTGTTTCACACACCCACTTCCTACACTTGTGTGTGCTCCTAGCAACTGAAACGTGTGCAAGGTGCTGCTTTGCCAGCCATCATATTGTGTGTGTATGACGGGTCTGGCAGACGCTACAGAGGAAGTGAGCTCTGTTATTTAGTGGTGCCCTTTGAGTCAAAGGCATTGTTCATGTGGCTTGCACATGAGCACACTGCTTGTTGTGAACAAGTGAACAAATTTATCTGAAAGCATGTCCGAGACCCAAATGCGAGTTTCCAAAGAAGGGTTGTGCAATCAGATTTTGAAGCAATGCATTTGTTTCCAAGACTCTACAATCCCCTTCTTTATTTTGATCAAAAACTTTTCAGAAACATTAGTCTCAAAACTTGTCAACATGGCTTTTCTTTTTTCGCTTTTAACCTCTTCAGGCGGCAGTTAATTCAGTCCATTGGAAATTTAATTTCACCACACTTCTTGTATCTTATGAATCAGGAAAACCATATAGCTGCAGAAAGAGTTGAGAATTTTTAATTATTGAGTAAGTTTTTTTACAGAATGTGGACTGTGAGAACTCTCTACAGGGATGTCATATGTGAGAACATCAACTATTTTTCTCTGGCATACTTTTAAAGCACCCATCCAGGCACTTGAAAAATATGCCCGATGTAAAACATCGGGAAAAGCTATGAAAGGAGTGAACCCGCTGCAGGTCGACATAACACGGAGCACAAACACCTAGCCGTCTAGTTCCAATTAATTTGACTAAAAACCAAATTATTCAAACTTCCAGCACAGGTTTAATCAGAAGTACATAAGATGTATGCGACACATTTAATACGCCATTATTTTCATCAGTGCTACTGCTTTTGATGCACACACAGTGCCTGAAAGGGTTAAAGCGAAGCCTTATTTGCGAACTTCCCAGATTTTCCTGATCGTGGCTGCTGATTGTTGTTGCTGGGTGCTGCTGCTCTCTTGCCGAAGAGCTCATACTTAAAGAAAAATTGAAATAAAGGCTCGATGGTAAAATTTAAACTCTGTCCCCCAGCACAGCAGCCCGGTGCTCTAACCATTAGGCCACAATCTCATGTATGCTGCTCTCGTGTCAATGCCAAGTCGCCCTTTTTGAGACAATCTCTGCATGTGTCACATTGCATAGCACAGGTGCACAAGAGCACACGCACCAGTTTAGTTTATGCGAAAGATTCAGGAATGAAATTGGCAAATTTGTAGCATTTCTGCTTCACGAAAGCTTCGCTTAATGTAGATTCTAAGCTGTGCATTGGATCTGCGTAATTTCTTTATAAAGAAATACAGTTGGTCAGAAACTTATTGTCTAGGAGGTGGTCAGACAAAAATTTACATTTTTCGTGTGATGCTTAAAAGTCGCAGATTTCAGTCTGTCATTTGTAAGGAGTAAGTATGGCTACTAATTTCTTCTACTGTTTAGATTTTAGTGCTGTTTACTTTTTAGTCTGAGCAG
Organism: Dermacentor silvarum; assembly: GCF_013339745.2. NCBI lineage: Eukaryota > Metazoa > Arthropoda > Arachnida > Ixodida > Ixodidae > Dermacentor > Dermacentor silvarum. Next base: position 306,074,074 of record NC_051154.1, read on the forward strand.
TGCAGATAATTTGAAATTTTCTGCTAGTACAGTAGCTTGATAAAGTCTTAACGTACATCAAGAAAAAAAAATAGATGGCCACAATGGATGGCTGTACATTGGAGTGCCACTATGAAAGTGACCTGCATTTGTAAGTGTGCATGAGACCACTCTCATCTAATTTGCTTAAGTGATTGCTTGCATTCTTTTCGAATTCTTTTACTTCTAATACAATCATGGGATGACCAGAATTGAAAAGCTTGCTGTAATGCCATTTTCTGCATGCCTGGCATGTTTCATTCATGAGTATAATTGATGTACTGAAGGACATGAATGAGACGGAGAAAGGACAGAAAGTGGAACACTCAGAGCTGTAAGGTCTATTACAAGAGCATACATGCATGATTGTATAAACGAGGTGCCTTTTTTATCATTAACAAAATTCTTGAAAATCACTCGTGGCAGGTAGTACAATTCTGCTTCTTGAGCTAGATTACACTCAGAGGCAGCAATAATTTGCACAAAAAATTAAAAATGAATATTTGTATAATTAATGCTTTCTTTGCAATTTAACTGTTAAACTAATTACTTTATGGCACATATTGCAATTTACTAATTCTATCTAGTGACTGAAAATTATACCCATTTGCAACGAATTCTGAGGATAACGCTTGTTTCAAAATATGCATTCCCAAAGTTTGCGATGACATGTATTGGTGTTCCAGTAATTTTTAAGCTTTACTGAACAAAAAGAAGTGTTGTTAAAAAAGTAAGTGGAGCAGTACATTTTTACCACAATTCTGACTGCGCTTATCTCAAAACTGGTGCTAGCTTCGAAATCGTTCCAAGTGGATGTGTCTTATGAAATTTCTGGCTTCAATTCATGTATTGCAATATGTGGAATTTGATTAGTGAAATTTTGTTAATTATGCATTTAGATTTTTAGTTAAAGTAATAACCACCTCTTCGAGTAATCCAGATTAATAAGTACATTTGTGCTATGTGCCACAGGCGATTTTGAAAATTCTGTGAACGTTAAAACACCCAGTATAAATGATGTAACACATTCTTGTAAAGGCACATGTGTGAAAGCGAAACAAAAGGCAAATGCAGAATAGAAAAAAGCTCAAAAAAGGAATTTTTTTTGTTCTCTGACAAATGTCAGTAGTTAGAGATGTGTATAAGCCGCACTTGCTTTTGCCAATGGGCCACAATTATTTGTGTCTGCATCCTTTCCATTTACAATGGATTGTGATGTGCATTGTTACAGTCCTTTGATCCTGCCTTCTTCCAAATAATTGACAGCTCTCTATTTTTCTTATGTCTTTCCTCAGTAGAAGGCGTTATTGTGCACTTCAAATACACTGCTTACATGGCCGGGATATCTTTATATAACAGGCTACAAAACTTTGCAATGGGAAAGAGAACATGGAAGCTGCACAGAAGGGACTTGTACACTTTGCCGCTTCACTGACAAAACACCACCAAGAATGATTACAGACACTTTGAAGTTGGGATGAAACAAACCAGTTTCCGCATGTGCAAGGTGCTTGGTGATGATAATACTTCGAATGTTAGTTTTCATCATGAGTGCGTGCACCGTGAAAGCATATTGGCTGTTTGCACCTCTACAATGCTTACTGATCAGTGAATGCGTGACTGCACATTACATGAAAAGCAGATTTGAACCAGTAGTGACTGTTTTGCAGTAACCAGAGGCTGTTGGGGTGCTTATGCTCTTCTTGCCCAGCAAAAGCGTTACACTTTGCTGACCAGCACCTTGGAATTGGTAGGCAGAGTGGAACCATCCCTTTTATTTATTTTATTTATCTACATACCCTAAGGGCCCCTAAGGACATTACATAAGGGGGGAATTTACACAATCCAAATTTGCATCACATACAACAGAAAAGAGAAAAGCGCGCACAGAAAATCGGCACATCATACAGTTGCCAAAAAAGAGAGAGAGAGAGATAAAAACATCACCGCAATGCAACATTCGGCTTGGCATAACACAATTTGATAAGTATGTACTCTGCTAACATGGAAATCTTCACAGGCATGATGCTCCTTGCCCGTTCGAGGAATCTTTGTTGTGATGTCGCTTGCAAAGTTTGCGCAAGAGTTATTGTCCGCTCATAAAGGCACATGTCGCACTTGAAGTTTATTGTAAGTTTGCATTTAAGTCTCATTGAGGTGTATTTCACTGCATCCTAGTTTTGAGATCCTTATAAATGTGTGTAGCAGCCATTGATACCAGAAGGAAGACGTGCACACTTTGATGGAGCCAGTAAATTTTAATGTACCACTGTCATTGTCCGTTGAACACAGGGCCCAAAAGAATATAGAGCGGCATAGACAGTGCAAGTTTAGTTATGCTCTGTGCAGGACTTGAAGCTTTCTCTTCCAGTTGTTTCAGTTGTTCATGTGGCAATGCACTTGCTGTCTTTAACTCTCTGAGAAGTCCAATTTATTGGGCATCTTGCAGTGTTTTGAGTGAGCTTTGCCTTTTCGGGAAGCAGGGCTGGCCCGATTATTAACAGCAATGTATTAACGGTACCCGGGCATACACAATCAATCTGAACAGACATATCAAAATGATACTCACTTTCATAATATGGCGCCCGAGTGGTAGCTACAGCTAGTATCAGCCAGTCACGAATGCGGTAATGTGAATGAATGCACATGTCCCTGTGCCATGTGTCCCTTGACAGCAGCCTGTGCAGCCTCAAGCACAATCCTGAGTTCCAGAGCCTGGCTTGTAGCTTCCACTCCAGTGCCATGTTATTGTGAAATAGAGTGAAGGAGCAGTGGTCTGCATGTTATCAGATGCATGACTACATGGTGACGCAGAAAGGAGAGGATTTCCCATCGTATGTGCCAAAATATACGTCAATGCAAAGATTTTGTCATGTTCTTTTCCTGAAAGTGCAGTCATTATTGACCTTGCTGTAGAGTTCTCAAGCACTTGTGAAAGAAAAGCTTGTGGTTCTTTCGTTGTGCTTTAAAACAAGACTACGCACTACTAGTAGTGCAGTGATGTTCGCTGACTTAGTAGTCGTACCATGCGCAATGCTAACAAGAATATAGCTTCCATGTGTCCTTGGCTGAATTTATCATTTCTGCAAGCAAAAGGTTATTCACTTACCTTTATGACTGACAGAGCAACAGCTAGGTTACCTTATTGCTTATCACTTGGTTTTAAGACTAGTATTTTTTTTGGAAGCAGGTGTGTCTGCATTAATCTGCTTTGTTCATCTGCACATCTATGACAAAAATGCTGACTGAGTTAATCTGCAGGTCTGTGAGGCAGTATTATTTGATTTTACATTGGTGTGTACACTATCATACTCTGTATTACTGCGCTTATAGGGAAAGCAAAATTGTGTACTTTGGCTTCATATATACGTATGGCTGTGCATCATAGCATTTGCATGCTGCATGCTGAAAAGACTCAAAACTGTAGTGATGTACCTGTGTAGCTGGAATAAAAAAAATGATAGTGTGGCATTTACCTTGGCTAACCTGATAGGCAGATTTCACTAGTTTGGTCCAGAGAGAGGGCCCTTAGCATCAAATTTTGATGTTTGTTCAAGGTATTGGGATTAATTGTAATGCAGCAATTTCGGTTAAAATACTTTGTCCAGAAAATGCATGACTCTGTGTTTTTATTAATGTACTTTTGCTCACACTGCTGAATTCACAATATGGCATTCTTGGTGGCCACCAGGCACACTGTCATGAGTGCATCGGTCTTTGTGCTTGTAATGTGTGTCATTACTTGGCCTCAGGCTCAACCTTACCAGTATTACTTGCATCCATCTTCCAGCATAGTTACTGGCTTTAAAAATAAGCAGCCAGCCTGGGCAACTACCAAATTGTAAAGCTACAATAGCTTGTGAGCAGCGTCATTGTCCAAACGCTTTTTTTTCTTTTGTGTCTGGAAATAGTAATAAAGCATGAAACTCGTTTGTTCATGCTGTTCTTGCAGCTTTGCTGCTGCATCAAGTGCTCTCAGAGCAACAGACGATCAGGTGTAAATTTCGACCCATGTACTGTGGTGACCACATCGGGACATGTTATTCGAGCTTTAGTGGCCGACCTATGATGACATAAAAAAAATGCAGGCAGAACCTATTCTTTGAGGATGTTTATCGTTGTTAATGCAATTAGCATTCTAGTGGTGGTGCACATGTAATTTGATGGTGAGGTATTTGTTTAATGTTATGTAATCATTAAACTCATGTATATTGTGCAAGATTCATATGTTGTATATGCATGCAGTGAACCACAAATGTATCTGAGATGTATAAATTCGATCCTAATGTTTAAGAGGAAGCTTTAGCTCGGGGGCTCCTATCTAAATACATGGGAAAGGCGAAATCGTTTTTCTCGGCAACCACTGCAGCAAATTTGGTGAGCTTTGTTGCATTTAAAGAGAAAGGTATGTATAATGTATACTGACTGTTGGGAGCGGATTTTCTATCTAGGCCGTCAATTTTTAAAATACATATAGTTGAAAATAGCAAATTTTCAGAGAACGACACTATCAAGTTTACAATTTTCTAACTCGGCAATGAAAAAATCTCAATTCTGTTAACTGTATCTAATAGTACATATAAAACAGGAAAAAAAAATTGATGTAATATATATCACTCTTAAGTGCACCACTACTATGGGAGTAGGACATCTGTAAAACCCTGGTTAATATTGTAACAAATTCACATAAAATAACAATTAATATATCAAATTTGTCTGCTTTATTGGTTCTAACGAATGCAGTTTACAAAAGTGTGATGCCTGTTTTTGGTGCAGAGTTAGTGATTTGTAAACTTCGTGCTTCTATTTTTTTCAAGCTTATCAATTGTTGGCAAATTTTGTAAAACAAAATCAGGCCCTAAATCAAAGTTTCGCTTGCAACGGTCAATATAAGATAACTTTCTCTCTTAAATGCAACAAATTTCATTAAAGTCGGCCCAGGGGTTACCTCAGAAAGGCGTTTCTGCATTTTTACCAGTATGTGACCCTTTCTAGTACTAACAATGACTCCCCCACTCCCTAATGTTTAAAAACCTTTTGTAAATTTTCTTATTTCAATGACGCAAATACATTTTCATTTTATATTTATTTAACAAAAAATTAACCATGGCAGATCGACAGAGCTACAAAAAATACTTGTTAATGTTTTTTAACAAGAATTTATTTAATCATGTATTTTTAATGATAAGAATGTATTTGCTTTCTTGATGCAACCATATCTGCTGAACCCAAATTCTGCAGTTTCAGTGAAACTAAACTGGCTGCAGTTGGGAGGCAGTGTTCGGTAAAATTTTCTTTGTGGCGACTGAATGTTTAGATCGTCGTTAGTCTAGGCGTTTCACTATCTATTTTGTGGACAAAACTAATATTATACTCGGCATAATTATAAACATCAGTTCAGGTAGTATATATATATATATATATATATATATATATATATATATGTATATAATAAATAAAACTGCGTTGAAAGAGTATTTGGCATCGAGACTGAAAATGGATCTCTGTTCCCGCAAGCAGAATGCACCGTCACCCGCAAAAGTTTGTGGGATGCAGGATCTGCCAAGAAGCTGAATTCTCGCGAAGCGTGGTCACACAGCCTCAAATTAAATGTTCCAGCATGTAGTAGCCTTCGTCACCTACACAGTGATTCATTAAATAGAAGTGCCATGCCTTAACAGTGCAGTTAATTCACATTTGCAGGGGAAATCCACATCCCGTAAACTTGTGCGGTTTACTGTACATATAGTTCGACCCTCCATGACACCCAGAAAAAGGCTCATGAACAATAATTTGGGGGTCATGACCCACAGTTTGAGAAACACTGTCCTAGAGCGAAATCTGCTAGCGATCACACGCACGTACATTTTTGTCAGAGAAATCCAGGACGTCCTAAGCATGTTGTTTTGACTTAAGGAATAGACGGCTTTTGATTTTATCACATGACCTCTATAGTAAGTTACTATTGCGATAGCAATTATATGAACACTCCAGGCGAATTTCCACCGTCGTCTTCGGCGTCACCGTGAGGTTCCGCATAAAATCCAAGAGCGATAAGATCGCGGCCACACGCCGTATGCTGTAGGTGCGAGGGAAAGCATGCGAGAGTGAGCCGAGAAGAATGGTGGCTTGGTGCGTCTGCGTCGTCTGGTGCAGCGCGTGCGAAGGCGGAAGGCAGGGGGGGTGCGCGCCGACTTTACGCGCGCGCAAGGAGTGGGGCGGAGCGGGGAGATGAGCGTGCGCTAGCAGGAGGGGGTGGAGGTTGTAGGTGGGAAGCACTAAAGCCCCTCTACAGTGTTCTGTAGCCCCTCATACTTCGTAAAGTAGCGACACGCTTTGAAGAATGCCGCCTCCTCTAAAACCCCTAAAACTTCGTAAAGTAGCGACACTCTCCTCCTCCGCCTTCAATCCTCCTCGTTTCTCTTTTCTTTTTTTCTTTTTTCTTTTTTTCTTTTTTTTTTTCGCGCTCGATCCTCGACCGTTGCGCTGCCTACATCACTTGAGTAAACTTGAGCGTAGCAGACGCCATTTCGCAGAGTGAATGCACGCATAGCTAGGCGGTGCGCTTTGAGCATTCGCGTTGGCTTTTTAGCTCCGAGTAACTTCGTGTACAGCATAGAATTTCAGTACGTAGGGTTATATAAATTCAGTGACGGCAGCTTCTTTTTCCTGTTTTGATAACTATTTTCTTAAAAGAGTAAACGAGCGCTAACGCCGTACCATGACGACTCCGAATGTATCGCGTGCGCTACAATTAGGTACGCAACATTTGTCAAGCGCGTGTCGCAAGATCTTGTTGCGAATAGTTGTAAATAACACCTTTACGATCGAGTACCAACATCCTGGCCTCCAGCAAGCCCTCAGTAACCTAAATAATCCGCGCCGTACGTCTTCACCACGTGAATTCGCGGCGCGTATCAGCTATGGTCGACGCTCAAAGGCTGGCAGAGGGCACGAACGCACCGGCCTTAGTGCCCTACAGCAAGTGCGTATCAGAGACATAGTGGCCGTACGAACTAATAATTGAACGAACAAGCAAGCGAACGAGTAAACGAGCGTGCGAAAAACAACGAACGAGCAAACAACTAAACGAATGACGACTAAAACCAGCCAGTGAACGAGCGGGCGACCGCACGTTTTCTTTGCGAGTGCTTCTCCGCCGCATATAGTTACCTTCACACACTTTAAAGCTCACGCGAATTAGCACGTACGCCTCAAATACCTATGATGCTGTCGTTCGGCGACGAACGCACCACGCGTCTCGGTTTCGGGAGAGCACGCACGCTTTTCATCGGCGCCTCTGTATCGCAAATCCAGCGGGCGACCGCCAACGACCAACACGAACAAAAGAGGCAATCAAAGCTATTCGCTCTAAAGAAGGCTAGTAATTAAGTAACCACGATAGGCAGAGTTGCTTTCCTAAGGTGAATAATTCACGCTCGAGTCTCAAATGTTGTCAAAAGGATTGTGCTGAATTTTAAAAGTTTCGTAATCACGTTTTCACACGCAACCTCGCGTGCCTGCGACCTCACGCCAAAACGATTAAGCTTCTTGCCTTTGCTGAAACTATTTTGGCATCCGAAGGCGCAGCAGCCCATGGTGATGGAAAATGCCGTGAAGCGACACTTGCCGCAAAACTTATATTACACTCTGCATAGTAAACATCAATTCAGGGAGTATATATATATATATATATATATATATATATATATATATAGAGAGAGAGAGAGAGAGAGAGACGTTGTAGACCACGCAAAGACAAACTCCTAGCACTCCCCGGACAAGAATGCTGTACCAACGAGGATGCACGTATTTGCGTTGCAGACACTTTGCTTAACTTCCGACAACAGATTTTCATTGCTAAAGCGTGCAGCTACTACGCATCAAATTATGCTATCACTCATGCTATTCTCATGCTATTTTTTTAAAATGATGATATTAAAGAAAACTAAAATTTAGTTTACGAATTGATGCATTTATATAATGTATATGTTGATGACCTAAAGCTGATACATGACTTGGAAAAACGAACAGCGCTAAGAATGGGGCCAAACAAAAACAAGACAACGCACTCTCGTTTGTCTTCTTGTTTGCATTTTGCAGCACAGACTTGTTGCAGCCCAGGCAACAGTGGAGATAACCGTTGTTTTCCAGCCAGATCTTCTAATGAGTGGTACATCCACGGCTACGTACGGAAGATGGCGGGCACTATTTTGCAAGTCTCCTATCAATCGCGCTTTCGGCGTCGTGGGCATGCTATATTATTCTAGATGTAAAAATGCAGGAACGAAGCTTTGCTCTTGAACTTCGATAGCGTCATATGATGCATGTTTCACTCACTTTCGGTGATCTGCTGACCCACTTGTTTGAAGAGACTTTTGGAAGTAACTTGCAATCATGGTATTGTAGTCAGCACGTGACGCATATTGTTATTTGATCCCACTCGGGAATAGATGAGGCAGACAGTCGAAGCAGGGCTGCTTCCTGTTTATAATTAAGCGTTTGTGAAAATTACGGCATCCGTAGTTTGCAGTAAAATAATAAGGGCCTGTAGCTCCGAGAGATTTGGAAGTGTTGTGTCTCCCAACACCCGGCTATTCTGAAAATTGCTGAGACGTTTAGTTAAGATGGGCTCTTCGCAGCAAGCAGCACGTGTTAGGACGGGGTAGGTGAGCCTCAGCCAGGCGACTGGCCACGGTCGTATGGTGTTGAGCGATAGGGCAGTGACCAGACGCTGTATCCGCCAACTTCGTTCTTGACGCGTTTTATGCGGTCCACACGTCCCACATCAAAAGGTCCACACGTTCCACATCCAGATGAAGATGTCCGATGGATTTTCCAGCAACGTCCTGCAGCCAGCAAGGTCCGAAAAATGCAACATCATGGACACGATTGGGATGTAGAATTAGCATGTGAAGTAATTTCTGCGAATGTGCATCAGGTGCATGTGCATCCGGTGCATCTATGAATTCAGTGGTACCTGGTTACTTGAGAAGTGTGCGTTTAATTTGGGTGCCTGGCCATAAAGGACTTATTATAAATGAAATTGCAGATTCTCTAGCCAAGGCATCGATAACCGGACCGATTTTTCCATATTGTCCTTTGACTGCTCATGTCACTGCTGCTAGATTTCGCAGGGGTGTCATTATGCAGGCAGTGTCAGGTTCTGATCTAACTAACTCAATGGATTATCGACATCTTCTATACCCTTGGCACAGAGATTTTTGCCAAACACGGAAAATTGAAGTGGTCATCACGAGGCTGCGCTGCCGTATACCTAGGTTAAACTTCTACTTACACAGGTCTGGTCTGGTCCCCTCACCATTATGCTTATTCTGTGGCGAAGCGGAGACAATAGACCATTTTTTGTTGTCTTGTAGACATTTTTCTGCAATAAGAGAAAAGTCTACTGGAAATCCCGCTTCGCAATATTGGACTAGATTTATCGGAGCCTGTGATCCTATCTTTTGGGGCCTCTATTATTGGGTTCAGCCACAGAAATGTTTGCTTGGCAATCCAAAATTATCTGATTGAATCTAATCAATTACCATGCTAGACTGATTGTCCCCCTCCCCACCATAGTTTTCTTTTATTCATTTATTTCTTTTTTACCTATTAGTTTTATTTCTTCCCTCTCACAAAATCTTACTTTCTAAGCTCCAGCGTTCAAATCGTTAATTCCCTTGTTTTTACACACTGAATATAACCACCCGATTCATGGCCAATCCCCCACTGTGGGTATGCGCCGCAACCACTCAGGTCAACAAAAAGAAAAAAATAAACTCTTGCCTCTTGGCCGAGTGCGGCGTATTTGTTTGTAAATATACTAATGTATAGCTTCTCGTCTGCGTCCTCCTATGTAACATATTTGGTACAGGTGGACGTCCCCTGTACCTCGTCACGGAGCTTCGCAGTGGACGGTACGTCGAGCCTTCGATCGTGACTCCCGGCGACGACAGCTCGACTCATCCGGCTCCGACACCTGCTGCCACTTCGACGACCTATCGCACTCTCCGCTCCCCGTGATCCTGGCGTATTCTCGGGAAAAGATGGGGAAGACGTCGAGGACTGGATCAGCCTGTACGAACGCGTCAGCACCAATTGACGGTGGGACCCTACTATCATGCTCGCCAACGTCGTCTTTTACCTCGGTGGCACACCTTGAGTTTAGTTTCGGACACATGAAGATGAGCTCACCGGTTGGGATACACCTAAGCAAAAACTCCGAGACTTGTTCGGTAACCCTTACGGTCACCAACTTGCCGCGAAGAAGGCGTTATCCTGCCCCGTGCAGACGCCAACAGATCCCTACGTCACGTACATTCAAGACGTCTTCAGTCTATGCCGCAAAGTTGACGCACAGATGACTGAGCGTCAACTTGCTCGTCTTCAACCACGTGGCGACGGTGGACGCAGTCATCAAACAGTGCCGCCGCCTGGAACTCGCAAAAAGCCGACGTATCGACCTGCCTTGTACCAAACACCCCGGCGACATCTTCCTGTCCCGACGTTCCTCGTCCCAACAACACTGGCGATGTTACCAGGATCGTCCGGTGAGAGATTGAGGCCGCCTATCCGGCTGCCTTCGACTCCAGCTCCTCCAACTCACCTGCAGTCACGGTTTCCCTGATCCAGGCAGTTGTCCACCAAGAGTTCGCTAACATGAGTCTGCACAACGTCTGCTCGGCCCATCGCCCTGATGCCCGCCCGGCTTCTTCGATTCCGCCCCGTCCCACATCTTATTACCCACCACGTGTCCGCAACCGATCTGAATGGCGCACTGCAGACGACAAGCCCATTTGATTTAACTGCCGTCGAATCGGGCACATTTCTCGCCACTGTTGCAGTCGCTGGAGTTTCCCGACCCGGACCACTTATACTGGCTACTCTCGGCCAAGCGGCCATTCTCGTCGCTATACCGTACGGTCCGATAATGCCGCCACTGATTCTCCTGCACCGAACCGCCCCTCTCCACGGTCGCCTTCGCCCCAACGCCGCTAATCTCGCTCGCCCCAGCCCCGTCGCTCATATATATGCCGACTCCCTACGGACGCTCCCAGCCGGAAAACTAGACGATTCAGCGCCTCGAAGTGACGCTGCATTACTGCCTACGCCGCCAAATCCTCTACCGACGCTGTCCACTCATATGAACCTTCTTGACGTGCAAGTCGACAGTGTTCCTGTGTCTGCTCTTATAGACACTGGGGCGCATTTATCTGTAATGAGCACTGACACCAGCCATGACGCCTGTTGTCCGTGTCGCCGACGGCGGAACAGCCCCCGTAATCGGTATGTGTGCCGCCCGCGTCTCCTTCGCCGATCACTCCACTATCGTTCTCTTCACAGTCATCGTTCACTGTCCCCACGGCATCATCATCGGCCCGGACTTCCTCTCCGCGAATTCAGCTCTCATGGACTGTTCAGTCAGTACTCTCCGCCTTGACCTGCCTGATCTGGATCCCGCTGCACCACCCCCAGTCGCCTTTGTTCCGTAGACTTCGTTCGCTTGCCACCTTCGGCACTGATTTACGTTGACTTTGTGTCATCCCCTCCAGTGACCGACGGTAACTACATCGCGGCTCCCATACAAGACGTCCTCCTTACCCACGGTATCACAGTACATCATACAGTTTTATATATTACGGCGAATTGCGTCTGCCTGCCAGTGGTCAATTTTGGCTTGAAGACACAAGTGCTGCCAAGCGGGATGTCTCTGGCCCAGCTTTGCTTATTGGAGGATCACTCCGTAGGATCTATTGCGGTAGACGACCATTCAACCGATCCTCCTCTACCATCACAGTCGGCAACTTGTACCATATCGCCGACTTACAGAAAATGATTGCGCCCGACATGCCGTCCGAGCACGCTCATGAGCTCTACCGCGTTCTATTTTTATACCACGATATTTTTTACTTTAACGATCGTCCTTTAGCCCAAACTACAGCTGTTAAACATCGCATAAATACTGGCGATGCCCCTCCTATTCATCGCCGCCCGTATCGAGTGTCGCCGGCTGAGCCTCAAGTTATTCACGCGGAAGTCTGCAAAATGCTTACCAAGAACATTATTGAACCATCGTGTAGTCCATGGGCGTCACCTGTTGTACTGGTGAAAAAGAAAGGTGGTTCATGGCGATTTTGCGTGGATTATCGATGCCTTAGCAGAGTTACAAAAAAGGACGGGTATCCCCTACCTCGCATTGATGACGCCCTTGACTGCCTCCACGGTGCTCGCTATTTCTCATCTACTGACTTTCGCTCCAGCTACTTGGAGATTGACGTGGACGATCAAGACCACGAGAAGACTGCCTTTGTAACACCCGACGGTCTTTATCAATTCAAAGTGATGCCGTTCGGTCTATGTAACGCTCCTGCCACATTTGAACGCATAATGGACTCCCTTCTTCACGGTTTCAAATGGTCAACGTGCCTGTGCTACTTGGACGACGCTATAGTATTCTTCCCAACAATCGCTACGCACCTCGAGCGCCTCTCAGCAGTCATGGACGTTTTTCGTCGAGCCGGTCTGCAACTCAACGCATCAAAGTGCCAATTCGGCCGTCGCCAGATTACCGCCCTTGGACATCTCGTTGATGCGAACGGCGTGCAACCGGACGCAGGCAAAACCAATGCTGTTACGCACTTGCCTGTTCCGAAGTGTGTCAAGGATGTGCCCAGCATCATGGGCCTTTGCTCGTACTTCCGCCGCTTCGTGAAAAATTTCGCGGCCATAGCAAGCCCACTAACCGAGTTTTTGAAGAATGACGCCCCTCCAAGTGGGGCGATAACGAGGCCTCTGCGTTGTCGCATCTGATCGACCTTATCACAACGCCGCCCGTTCTGGCCCATTTCGATCCTTCTGCGCCTACCGAAGTCCTTACTGATGCCAGTGGCCACGGAATCGGCGCAGTACTAGCACAACGCCAGCGTGGCAAAGACCGTGTTATCGCTTACGCCAACAGGCTCCTCTCACCATCTGAGCGCAACTATTCCATTACTGAGGGTGAGTGTCTGGCCCTATAGTTTGGGCAGTTGCGAAGTTCCGCCCATATATACTTATATGGCCGACCCTTTTCAGTCGGCACAAACCATCACGCGCTTTGCTGGCTGTCCTCACTGAAAGATCCTACAGGAAGACTTGGTCACCGGACGTTACACCTGTCATCTACAAATCTGGCTGTCTACACAAAGACGCTGATTGCCTGTCTCGCTACCCGGTCGACGAGCCTGAAGACGTCGACAGTAGTACCGCCAGCGGCATTTTCTCCGTGTCTGCATTCGCTAACATCGCCGATCAGCAGTACTGGGACCTATCACGAGCACTCATCGAGCGTCTGCACTCTACACCTACCGACACCTCCGTTCGCTGATATGTCCTCCGGGGCGGCATTCTGTACCGAAGGAACTTCCTCCCTGGCGGATCTGATCTTCTTGTCGTGCCCAAACATATACGACGGACTGTCTTTGAGCTCCATGACGCACCCACTGTGGACACCTTGGGGTAACTCGCACGCACGACCGCGTCCGCCGCCGCTCCCAGTGGCCCGGCCTAGCTCGCTCCGTTCGCCGCTATGTTGCTTGCTGCCTAGTGATTCCTGCCAGCGTTGGAAAACGCCTCAGGTGCTACCTGCCGGTCATCTCCAGCTCATCACCGTCCCTGTGGAACCCTTTTTTCGCGTTGAATTAATCCTCCTCGGCCCCTTTCCCACGTCATCCTCTGGGAACAAATAGGTAGCGGTTGCAACTGATTATGCTACCCGATACGCCATCACGCGGGCTCTCCCGACCAGTTGCGCCACTGACGTCGCAGACTTTCTCTTGCATGACATTATCTCGCTTCATGGCGCCCTGAGACAGCTGCTTACTGACCGTGGTCGTAACTTCCTGTCGAAAGTTATCGCCGACATTGTGCGTTCCTGCTCCACTCTACACAAGCTGACCACCTCATACCATCCTCAAACCAATGGACTGACGGAGCGGTTAAACCGTATACCCTCACAGATATGCTATCCATGTACGTTTGCAAGGACCACCACGAATGCGACATTGCCCTTCCTTACGTCACAGTTGCGTATAATTCTTTTCGGCACGACACCGCCGGATTTTCTCCATTTTATCTACTGTACGGTCGCGAACCGACCTTGCCACTTGATACTGCACTTCCTCCTGCTGCGACCTCAACAAGCGAGTCTGCGCGCGACGCCATCGCCCTCGCCGACCATGCACGCCAGGTTACCCGTACTCGGCTGACGGCCTCGCAAAACCACTCAGCAGCGTCTGTACAACGCCGCCACCGTGACGTACAGTTTTCGTCTGGTGCGCTCGTGCTCCTGTGGTCGCCCTCTCGTCACGTCCGACTTTCATAGAAGCTCCTTTCGCGGTACACGGGGCCCAGGTGACGCCAGTGACGTGCGAAATTGCTCCTCCATGGATGGAGGAAAGAAAGGAAAAAAAAAAAAAAAAAAAAAAAAAAAAAACAGGAGAGGCCCTGACGTCACGTTTTTGAAGCCGGAAGTGCAGCCTTGGTGGTGTGCCATTTCCCTTTGCGCCTCCAATCAGGGGTTCTGCAGCTCGCTGGAGCAGATGGGCGCGAATTTTGAACTTGCATTGTTATGAGCCGCCGAAATTGTGTTCTGCCGATGCGCGTCAAAACAAAGCCTACGGAACTTCTGTGGCAGTTTTAGAGAAGCAGACGCGCTCCTGTGTTTTTTTCGTGGCACGCTTAAGAAGATGGCGAAGACCCACGCCGGGATTGCTTGAGTGTATCTGTTGCTGGTTGACACTCACACTCACAGACCCAAAACACAACTTTCAAGCTTAAACACCACACTTCAAAGTCAGCTTTTCTCGCGAACAAAAGGTGCTGCGAGAAAGACACCGGCAGAAAAACTCACTTTTCAGAGACCGAGAGCAGCAGTGAAAGCTTCAGGAAAGCGGTTGCTATGGCAACGTTGACATTTGATTATCCGTCCCAGTGCTCCTTTGCGAAAAACAGCACGTGACTTCCGCCACACCTTGTCCAATACGTCTGTGCTGGCCGGGGCCTCTCTTAGTTTCCTTCCTCCATGCTCCTGTCAGTTCGACCTCACCCTCTACTCTGGCAACCAGTGATGTCATGCACGTCAGTAGGCTCAAGGCCTACTACACTGCTTCCGAGCCCGGCCTTCAGTTGCTCCCGGACGGCGCTTTTGCCACCGGGGGTAGTGCTACGGACCAGTATTTACGATGACGAAGAGGCCAGTAGTGTGAAGACGACGATGACGATTAGAGGCTGGCGCAGGCTTTGCCTCTTGGACAAGTGCGGTGTATTTGTAAATATACTTGTATATATAGCTTCTCGTCTGTGTCCTCCTACGAAACAATATGTTCCACCTGCTTCTCTGACGATCAGCGCTGACGACCGGAGGATTAACCTGTGGTATGTATACTTGTGGATTCAAGGCTGAAGTACCTGTGGACTCAACGCTGAAGAACGGAGCAGACGACGCGGCAAGTGATGCGACATGTGTGCAAATAATCGGCGCACATGCAGCTTCATTCACTGACGTTTTAAGCCTGGTGATGCTGACGGATGCGAGTTTGCACGGAAGAATCGCGCAATGTGAGGATCGGTGCAAGCGAAGCTTTAGCGTTCACTCCCATAGTAAGACAAGTTGCGCCAGCCCACGGTGTAAGTCTTACTTCGTGCGCTCACCTCAGCGAACAGTTTTCTACATAGTCCGACCACGCACCGCGACAACTGCCAACGTCACTAGAGGTGGTGTTGCCACTGCAGAATTAAACCCGTTGGGCTTATACTCAATGAGACGTACGCACGTTCCGGTGGCGTTTCGTGAAACCGAAGCTGAACTTTATCACTCACCTGCGCATGATAGCTCTGGGCACGTCGGGCAGTCTGTGGTCGATGTCAAAGCGCTCCGTAATTTTCATGGGGACCTAGTTAATGCGAAAAGTGCTGAGGACGACACTCAGCTGGAATACCAGCTCGAAATTGTCCAGCTTCTCCTTTTAAAATAGCTGTCTTAGCCTCTTTCACCCGTTTTCGTGGTTGGCGGCGGTCGGACTTGCGACCCAATGGTGCCGAGGGAAAGGGTCGGAAGGGGAGTGGACTGTAGCGCGTGTTTTGTGGAGCGCTTGGCAAGTGTCACAAAAGAGCGCATAATCTAAGCGCGCGCCTCGCGTCACTCAAACTAGCAAGGAAACAAGACGGCCCCTTGGCAGCTTGGACAGAGGGAGAGAGCGCATACGCCACAGACAGTCGACGCGATCATCGGAGTCTAGAAGCTACGACAAGATACGCAAAGGCGACGGTAACGAGAGAGAGAGAGAGAGAGCGCGCGCCGAAACACCCTCTCACCCGGTGAGTCAAGAAAGAGAGAGGGAGTACTACAGCGTGAGCGTGCGCCTACGGATGAGTCACCAACCTCTTCGACGACGCACCGACGGCCGCGGTCGAAAACGCGAGAAAGTCTAGAAGATTCCCAGGCTTACTGCGGTAGGAAGGTTCGAGAAGCACCGGCGAAGGAAATAAAAGTGCCGTGCGGGAATCAGAAGGGGGTTAGACCATGCCGCTGAAGAGAGGTGACGTGAAGACTGACGTCTGTGGAAGAAGGGATTCCCCGGCAAGCTAACCGACGAGTTCATCGAGCATCTGCATTTCCGGAAGAAGTTCCTTCGAGATTTGCCTCGAACTACGCCGAGCTCATCCGGCTCAAGACCAGCACGGGTGAATAGGATTAGACACTTTGTGTTCCTATTCATTCTGTACTTTACGTGTTGGACTCTTAGTGCTTGTCGTTAATTATTTTTCAGTGTTTTGTTAATACCCACCTGAATTGTATTGTGATGTGCCTAGCCGAAGTGTGCACGTGTGTATGTAACTACCTTATTTGAAGAATCTATTTTGTTGTGTTTTGACAACTCTGGGCTTGATCTCTGGACCACAACCGGCGTTCGCTGGCGCACCAGAGGGCCCCTAGCTTATTAATTGTCCTTGCTTTCGTGGGGTTATTTTCGGAAGCTGATAAGTCGGCTTTGGAATTTGGCCCTGCGTTGGCGCCTCGTTCACGGGGTGACAGCAAGGAAAACGTTCCCTTCGTTCATCAAAAACACAACGTACTCTGGAATGGAAGACAATGGAACGAAGCTGGACGAACAACGTATTTTTTTATTGCGGGAATCAACAAATACATAACCTCCGGCAGTAGATCCAGCGCGTGCGCGAGAACCATCATAAGAACCAATGGCCGAAATTCCGAAAACCTAATCTATAAACAAATTACCCGAAATGCTACCACTCAAGGATCGCAATTCCTTTTCACTGAAGCTTAAGGACGTCGCGCTCACGCGCCTGTTTCCCTGACTAATGATGTGACACGCTTCTAAAATTTTCCTTCCTGATTTTGTCTTTCCGCGGCCCAAAACTCCGGAACATTCAAGCATCGGGGTGCAGCCGCAGTGCAGTGCCTTATAATTACATGCCTCGGCAAATGCACACTGTCGGTCGTCGAAAGGGGCGCTTTATGCTCTCTCAGACGATCATTGATATAACGGCCAGTTTGTATATAGATTCCCGCATGACAATGGGATACAATACATCACATGTGCCAAAGAACAAGCACATTTGACAGTATGGTTCATACAGCACGTGCTTTGTTGCTTTTGCTTTTGCTGGCCGATGCGCCTGCACAAGCTATAGCTAGCTTCTGAGATGCCAAGAAGACCATGCGGATATCAGATCTGCTCGCCACTATCTTTGTGTTGTGCGACAGCCTATGTACGCGTATATACGGCATCACTTCAATATTTCTGTTTCCACAGTGACAGCCCTTTGTTTTCCTATATATCCGGTGCTCCCTCTGCTTTTTCAACAGTTTCCTCTGCAGCTTTAATTGGTTAAGTGTCCCGAAAACCAAGCTACCATAAGTATTTCTAATTGCTCCTGGAAACTCGACGGCGTCATATATTGAACGCAACTTTTTTGCAGATGCACCCCAACCTTTTATTGTTCCACTGTTTTGAGTCGCGCAAACAAAGTCGCAACATGGCCATTTTAGAAGCTTTCTACATCATTAGTAAGGGAAACACGTGCGTCAGTGCGACGTCCTTAAGCCTCATGACAAGGAATTACGATTCTTCCGTGGTAGCACATAGGATGATTTGTTTCTAAATTAGGTATTTGAGTTGGTTTTTGTGATGGTTGTCGCGCTTGCGAGGGAGAACTGACGAGTGTTATTTCTTCTTTATTTCCTGCAATAAAAAAATTACAAATTCAGTTGTTCGTTCAGCAATGTCCCGCCGTCTTCTATTCCTGTGTACATTGTGTTTTTCGCTGCTTTTCCACCTTCAAAATCTATAAAGCCCGTTCAAAGCTATCTGCTTTGCGGCACTCGTGTAGGAAGAAAGCGCGAGAACGCGAAAGAGAACCAGCGATCGCCATTGCAGCAGAATCGATAACACCACTCCTACAGTGTACTAGAAGTGTACTAGAAGGGGGCAGTGGGCTTACTCAGCCGCTCCTCTGACGCAGTCAGCGTCGCATCCAAGAGGTGGCGCCACTGGCAACTTCAATGGAAGCTTTGCTTGCAGAAGCTTTGATTTTCCTTGCGTTTCTGTCGGTTCAGTTCGAAGCAGTTCACACTCTTATTTGTTTTTAATTTTGGCATACTTGACAGTCTTTACGTATCTTTAGCAAGCACTATATTTGTTTAGGCAACATGATATTTGCCATAATAGTACCTTGTGGAAAAGGAAGACGACAACTCTTGGGCAATTTGCTGCCTATACTAACTCTTAGACCTTTTGTGCAAAGAGCTCGTCGCTGACGGATGTTGCTTATGCGGAAGGGGCCTTCGAATTTTCCGAATAATCGGGCAATCGTAAAAAAAATTTGAAAACGCTTTCATGCCGTGTCGACCTAATGTAAAATTTTGTCAGACAGAAAACAGTGCGTGCATACTTCCCAGCTGGGCTCAAAAAAAGAAAAGAAAAAAAAAATCACGCATGCTAACCAGGTTTGTGCCTTTGCTTAGCCAAAATGAATATGTATATATTCAAAATGAATATGAATATGGTGTAATCGCTGGCTAATGAACCTAAATCCTAACAAATGTAAACTCGTGTCTTTCACTCGCTGCCGTGACCCCCTCACATTTACCTATTCCATTGCTGATGTTCCAATAGAATCAGTCCAATCATTCAAATATCTTGGTGTCACTCTATCTTGTGATCTGTCCTGGCGCTTGCACACTACCAACATCATCTCATCAGCCAATAGATCACTGGGATTTCTTAGGCGACATTTACATCATACCTCACAACAAGTAAAAGCGTTGGCCTATAAATCATTTGTAAGATCGAAACTTGAGTATGCATCTCCCATCTGGAACCCGCATCAGATTTATTTCATAAATGCACTCGAGGATGTACAAAATCGTGCTACTAGGTTTATTCATTCTTCATATTCGTACGATATCAGCATTTCATCGATGAAAGCGGAATCTGGCTTAGAAACGCTTTCTTTCCGTCGACAGGTTGCCACCCTCTCTCTCTTCCGTTCATTTTTTTTCAGCTCTCTAAATCACCCACCGTACATCACGCCCCCTTCATACATATCTCATCGCACCGGTCATCCGCTTCAAGTTGCACGCGCACGTGCCCGGACCACCACTTTTCAAGCATAATTTTTTATTCGAGCATCAAGGGACTGGAACGGCCTTCCACACGCCATCGCAGCCATCACAAGCCCATCTGCCTTTACCGAAGCTGTTATCGCATATCTCAAAATGAACGCCTGTATCTAATGTTTATATATATATTTTTAACCACCCCTTATGTAATACCCCTCCAATGGGGTCTTTAAGGTAATAAAGTGAAGTATATATGGCTGAAATATTTCATTGTTCCACTTTAGTTGTTCCATGCTTCACAGTAGCCTTCTGCGTTTATTATTAACCATCATTACGCCGGCACACATTTGTTAAATCAAATCAGGTTTGTTTTTTCCATAAAGAAATGGTGGGAGGCCTGAACAAAAAGTGAAAACTAGTTCACTTGACAAATGCTCCGGCCTACGCTTATGTACAGTTATATAAGGGTAAGCAAAATGAAAAGGGCTGTTGCTGACAAAAAGCTTTTATTTGCAAGAAGTACAGCAAGCCATTGTTTCATGCACTTCAACTCATGTGCAATGGCTCAACTTCAGCTGCTTGGCCCTCTGCCGCTTTCCTGCCTTGTCACAGTTAATTCCTTTCACATAAGAATGCAGACGTGTGACAATGTAAAAACTAATTATTTTAGCTGTGAGGCTAAGAGCGTGCACATTGCAGCCAACTTCGAGGGAAAGCTTACTCTTAACAACTTCCAGCATATCCATAACGCTGTCAGAGTGTAGCTCACTCTGAGAGAAGCATTCTGTGAAAAGATCCTCTAGAATTTTCACAAAGCCGTACAGCTGACTGGAGGGATAAAGGAGGCCTCCTCGGTCACAGAAGTTTGTTAGCCGGGCAAGTTGAAAACTTTCGCCTGGTGGCGTCATAGTGAGCAGTTTTGTGCATTCTTGGCATTTTGTGCGGGAATTGACAATACACTTCCGCGCAACATAGCCCGCAATGTGGTAAGTGAGCCTCGAGTCGCTTCTGGCCACGTGCTGGTTATGGTCGTTGAAAACCCGCAGGCCCGTGGAATGCTGGGGTACCACGTTTGTGTGGCCTCTGTGGCAGTAGCGCTAGCAGCAGTTTGACTGCACTCATTTCTGTCACCTGATGCTTCGAGAGAGTCAACTTCCAGTAAGGAGGTCAGTGTACCTTCCTCGCAGTTTCCTTCGCTAACTGACCTAACTAGACCATAAAAAGAAAGACAATTCACAGTGATCAGGAACTGCGGTGGGCATGAGCACAGAACGTGGCTCGAAATGGAGCTCGCATACTGCGCTCGATCGTGTCGTCCAGGGGCTTGTCAGCTCTGTGGAGGTTTTTTTCCCACTCTTTTCGCCCATTTTTACCCTTCGGGACGCCAAACAAGGACAACTTCGGCCCATCCTTCACATAAACATAGCCTGTTTGGCACCCAGGCGCGTAACAGTGGTCGATGCCGCGGCCTGGCTCAGTTACTGCAGTGCAAGGCATACAATCTCTTGCAGGCTATGTGCGAAAAAACACTGAAGGAAAAAAAAAAAAAAACCCACGCGACGACGTCCACAGAAAAAACAACGCAACTCAGCAACTCCAACTAATATGATCGGGCACTGGGCGGGCACCATCGGGCACTAGGAAGCCGCGCCGTCGCACCCACGTCCCATTGAAACTGACGCCAGCGCCGCCGCTCGGGCTATCGGAGAAGCTCATATTTGCGACAATCGTGGAGCCGCCGCATCGCATAGCCTCCGCCAGAGAGTAAGCCCACTGCCCCCTTCTAGTACACTGTACCACTCCGCTCATCTGAAAGAGACGCATCATGAAATGCCCATGGTTGACAGCGGCCGTTCGCAGCACGATACTTCCCTGTAGAAGTTCCAACATGGAAGGTGAGTACAGCTGTTGTGCATCTGCAAGGTTTTTTTCCCCTCGTATTTCTCAAACCATCCTCGACTCGAAGCTCTTTCTCCAGTACACCGAGGAGAGTTAATGTATATCACCGAGTTAAGCACAGTGTCACTTCTTGACCGAATAAGACGCATTGTCAAGAATTGCCGTGTTGGGATAAGGAAGCGCAGTGACCACTTATCTCGAGGGGTGGCGCTGCCATCTATTGAAGCCCGTAGGTAACGTACACCTTCCAGAAGCGCTTGTATTTAAAGTGGATGGAAGCATCGGCCGGTCAGCAGTTGAGATAAGCAAGATATGTTTAGAGTATTGTTGGAAAAAAAAGCAGGGAAGAGATTGATACGACCGGATCCATTACAGACATATGCAGCTGTACAAGGTAGATAGAGAAGATTTGAGGAAGGAAAAAAAAAAGATTAAGGAGATGTACACAAAAATTATAGAATGAAAAGAACGCATAGCATACCTGATTAAATCAAGCAGGCTAGGTGTCTATTTGTCTCCGCCCCGTTTCAAAGGGGATACCAATACATAATAATAATAATCATCATCATTCCAAATGTCTGCCTTATGCAAAGGTCATAGCTACAATTAACCATCATCACGAGTGTTGAGTGGCGCGATCTGGCGCGTCGTCTTCGTGGTGGTGGTGCTGGTGGTCATCGTCGGCTGTCTCGCCGAGTAGAAGCTGTCGCTACCGGAGATACGGTACTTTCGCAAGGTTCTGCGTGACTCGACGCCAGATGCGTCGGCGTAATTATGGCCCGTCTACTTCGACGCGCACGGTGCAGAGTCATGCAAAACATTGCGAAGGTAATAGCATCTCCAAAAGTGATCACTCGAGAATATCGCCCCTCAATTGAGCATACTTTTGCTCTCCAAGGTGCGCCACTGTGGCTGTTGACCGTTATGGGTCGCCTTCGTCACCAAAATCCGCTGCGCGTTTCTGTTATCATGGTACCATTTTGTCTTGCCGTCTCGTCAAAGCAAGAAACGCACTCTCCTGAAGGGCGCCGGTTAGGAGTGTCGAACCGCAGTTTTCAGGTGAGCTTCGGGTTCACACTTTTCGGGTTGGTTCAGGTTCAGCTATGGAGCGAAAGTAATTACGATTCGAACCAGGCTCAAGGCTTTCTGAACCGATTCCATTGGGGTTAAAATGGGCACGAAAAAAAAAATTACGTGCCACTAGTTTCCGGGAAAACGCGCGGAGCTCTTGAAGAAACAAGTTCGCTTGTGCATTGTGCAGAACTACAAAGGGCAGTTTTCCTTTGCCCAGATCAAAAAAAAAAAAAAAAAAAAATCGCAGAAGGCACACCCTGTGCACTGTTAAATATAGGCATGTTGGAAATTGCACATTCAGTTGGCTTCGTGGCGCCCTGTGCGGCTATCTAGTACACCCAACCCGACCGACCCCCTCCCCGAAATTTTCACGTTCACTGATTCCTAAGTAGTACTGGCACAAAAATGTTGCCCGTGTTAATCTTTTTTTTCCTCTCGTAAGATAGCTACCGACTCAGTAATGACAGTATGAGACCTGAATTTCTCGAAAGTGTTACAAATTATGAAATATAACATCTTTTAATGCGAGGAATTCGTGACGCGCGCCAAAGAGAGCGCGACGTTTTGGTAAAACGTTTGATAGAAGGGCTCAAAAAAGGGAATGGGGTGGTGGCACGTTATCACTGATGCGCTGGCCGAAGCCGCTATGTGATCGTATTGCCGAAAGCTTGATACAGCATGATAATACGGGAGAGGTGTGAGAAGAGCGTTCTGAGAGAAGCGATAGCAGATGATCAAGCTTATTATCCCGCGTCGATTGCGGAGAAGCGCAGTGTGAAAGAGAAACTAATGGTGTAAGCAGCGTGCGGGTCCAGCTTACGGCTACGCAGTCCTTGTGTGGCTTGCAACCACAGCACCAGGCTCACTGATGACACGCGCGCGTGCACACACGCACGCACGCACGCACGCACGCACGCACGCACGCACGCACACACACACACACACACACACACACACACGCACGCACACGCACGCACGCACACACACACACACACACACGCACGCACGCACGCACGCACATTCTGGTGCCGTTCTGTAGTTGCGCGGTCGCGACATGATACGTATAATAAAGCTCAAAAAGCGAGATATTTCTGCGAGGGTACCGAGACAATATTTCCTAGTCTTCTTTTTTGCTTTAAATTAAAGTCCGGTACCATCTAAATCCCAGAAAAATAAGCGTCACAGCGTGCCGATTAATTTATTATATAACTTTTCTACAGCTCATTTAGGTTTCGTTTCTACTGTGCTGTGACGCCACGACGCAGTATGTGGTCACGCGAGAGCGTACATTGGCACGTTTTGACACTTGCTCTGGCTCGCTTGGTCGTCCGCTGTGCTGCTATATCGGCTCTCAAAACGAGTAGCAGCATACGAGACGATCGAGCGAGCCGGAGCGAGTGTGAAAAGGTCGCGATGTCCTTCTCCCACGTGACCACATACTGTGTCACGAAGTCACACCAGCCTCCTAGAATCACCAACAGGAGAAGAGGCATGAAAGAGAAAGAAACCCTGAGACTAAAGTCGCAAGGTGTCACAGCGCTAGACGTGCATCTCTATAGGTCAGAAGGAAAAAAAAAAAAACGAAAAAAAAAAAAACGTGGGAAGTTTGCACTAGTGGTGCAAGGCTGGAGTAAACAGCGGAGCTGGTGGTCGACCTAGCTTCTTCCAGGTTTTACTAGGCATGGCTCAGTTTTGCTAGGAAATGCTAAGTGCTGCCAGGCACGGTATTCCGAATCGGCTCACCGCTGACGCGCAGATTCTCGCTTGGCCGCGCGAGGCGCTTCGGAATGAGCGGCTTCTTATTTGGGTGTTCGGAGCTTCTTTGGTCGTCCCATGTAAACGCTACATGTACTCGCCACAGAGTCAACGAGAGTTCTGCCGCCGTCGCGGCGGCTCCGAGCTTTATCTCCCCGGTGACGTCACTGCCAAGCTGCGCCTTCACACTTGCCGGGGCCACGGCCGGACTCGACTCTCCTCTGCGCTCCCTTACGGCCTTTGCAACGTGACGGGAGTCAAATGTAATTTTATTGCGATAGCAATTATATGGACACTTCAACCGGATTTCTGCCGTCGCCGTGAGGTTCCGTATAGATTCCAAGGGCGATAAAATCGTCGCCGCGCACCGTATGCGCGAGTGAAACGCGCAGGGTACGGAGAGCGAACGCACGGCGGAAAGCAAACGCGACCGTCGCGCGAAAGGCCGTGGGGGTATGGGAGGAAGGGAGGCGGGGCGACGCTGCCACGGCACCAAATGCATATCTTGCAACCGGGCGCGCGCAAGTGAAACTGGCCACTCAATCTCCCACGCGAAAGCAAGAAAGTGGGAAAGCAGCGCGGGAGGGAGGGGGGGGGGCAGCTTCTACTCTGCCAACAACTAGCTTGTACTAGCTGTGGTGGCGGTCGCCCGCAACGTCTCTTATCTCCACACGGCTCTGACCATTGTATGCGCCGTGCATTCGCCGCTCAGTTTCCGTTGAAGCGATACACCGCACGAACTTTCGCCCGCTGCGGGGGCTGGGCTTGCTGCCAGCGTTTTGACAGTCGTTGTCTGCGGTCATTCAGTGAGATCTATTCATGCTTGCTTGTGCGCGATGACACCACGCTTGTCAATTCAGTTAGAAAGCGAATGTGTCCAAGTTTATGCAGCCGATACAACTACTATCCCTACTCAGAATAGCTCTCTGCTAATTTTCTATCGCAATTGATGCTTCGCCTTTCGGGCGAAACTGCGACATTTTTTTCTGACGAGTAGCTCGATGGCTCGCCGCAAGAGGTCGCTACCATCTCACCGTGTCCGTGGGAGCGAAGGGTCGCGCGGGTAGCCACCGTAGCGCGGGCTTGGTTTTAACCAAGCCCGCGCCATTATCTTCAGTAGCTGCTGTCAAGTTGGTTCTTTATTCTATGCTGGTGTCCCGACTGGTGAGATTCTTGTGCGCACAGCGTTCATCAGACTTGTCCGCTGATGCCCACGACATGAGTGTGGTCTGCTTTTGTGGGCGCAATTACTTCACCACTTCCGTGCTTGACGGGTCTGAAGCATCAGGCCTATGTCGCCAATCCCTCGTGTGCTACCTACTGTGGGCCAGCTTTTGCAGCTGAATGTGTGAGCTTTCTCCGTGGGATCGTTGCAAGCGTGAAAGCGTCGTTTCTTCCTTCTGCCTCAAACGCGATCACTGTAGCCATGGTGTACTGTTGTGTGCCATTTTGCAAATCTCAACAGGGGAAGACGCCGGGTGTTTGCTTTCACCAATTTCCTAAGGATGCGGAACTGTGTTTTTAATGGCGAAAAAACATTTCCTGTGAAAATCTTGTCATCAACGACAAATCCTCATCAACTGTAAACTGTAGTGTGTAGCTAACACTTCAATGAGAGTGATTATGCTCCCGGATGCCGAATACGGAAGTTGCTTGTGGGAGCTGTACCAACCATCTTCGAACTCTATCCGTCCTACATGGTGCCACCTGCATGTCGTGACCAGCTCCTGAGAATTCATCAAAGCGAAAAGCAGAGTCACTGTTGCCTGCTCATGAAGATTTTGGTGCCAGGGAGGAGGTAACCGAGGAGAGACAAAGTGCTTCAACACAAACCACCAGTAACAACGCTTACCGAGCTAGTCACTACATGGTCATGATGAAAAGGCTTCGGGCTCAGGTTGCCTACCAGCGTTCGAAGTGCGAGGGGCTACTGAGAACGCTCTCTGTAGAGAAAGAAGACAGTACAACGACGACAAACACTATATTGCCGTCAAAAAGATCGTTGCCAATTCCCAGAAACGTGAGAAAAAAGCTGTTTTTCTCAGTCACGTTGAAGTCCATGGCAGTAAACGACCTTGTTATTCAGAAGTTGTCAGAGAGTGTGTGATTTGGCGCTTCCTTTCGCCGAAAGATTTTGATCACTCTCGAAAATCTGACCTCTTGACACTGCCGGCGAAGTGTACGCTTCACCCAAATCGCATGCTTTTGGCACTATTGGACAACATCGTGGCTTTCTTTGAAACGGCTGCGAAGCACTTTCGGCGATCAAAAGTGCATGAAGTGCTGCAACTTCTCGTTGCACACTGCCTTGAACAATCGCCTTTTTTGAACTGCCAAGATGTTGGCAGTGGTCACGCAAGGCGCACAGCTGGTGTGATTGCTGACAAATTTGTCCGACTACTTATAGTAAATCACACAAAGATGGTAACGGGAAAAAAAAGCCAGTTGCTTATGTGCATACGCCATCCAGAAAATATTTTAGGCTTTAATGTACGTGATGTGAAGGTTGTTGGCACCAAAATGTACAAGAGTGCACTGTATTGATCAGGAAATAAATAGTTTGTACCTGTAAAATTTTTATCTTTTTTGTAGCCTCGCAGTATCTGTACCTCTCTTATAAATTGAAGTGCATGTACTGAGATAATCATTTTCCCGAAGTAACGACATGTGTATTCAATAATTGTGGGTGTTGGCTTAACCTTCCCCTTTAATCTTTCGAGCGTCGTCTGCTACAGGCTTCAAGTAGAGGCTGTAAGACGTTTATCATATGAGGCTATGGTGTTGACTACTGGCACTGAAAATAAATATTACGCTTTAAAATTCGAGATAACTTGCGTCTGACAGCCGGAGTTATACAAATGTCGCTGGTATGCTGCCCTGCCGGAGCGCATCTGTGAACGCGCTTTGCGGAGGCGGCAAAGATTAAAGTAGGGTGCCTCGATGCCAGCGCCGCCGTTCAGGGTGGTGCCATCCATTGACCGCCCCCGCGCCGCCGCTTTCTCGCTGCGACGCCATCTTGAATCACAGCGAGCGGTTGCGATTGCTTGGCGCCAGTGCTTAGTTCGAGGCACAGTGCGCGCGGATGCTTCGCTGACGCTTCTACTTGCTGGACGGTGTTCAGCCGCATGACTGACAAGCTTGTCAAGTGCATCGAGTCGACATGAAGGGCTGTTGTGTTCCAAGTACGCCGGATCAACGCGTAAAGGGATACGTTGTTTACGCTTCCCCCGGGACCCAGAGCGAAAGAGATGAGAAGCCCAAGTAAAGCGGGATCACTGGAAGGCAACGGATAGCTCTTCCATTTGCGAGGTAAGTGTTGATATAAGCTCGACCGGGTGAGGTGGGTCGTCACCGCAGGAATCAGGAGACGACGATGAAGGCGGGCATCGTGATGATGAAAAATAGAAAAGATTGTATTCACTTCATTGGTACATGGTTTTGACTCTATCCGAGTCTCGAGCGGTTCTGATTAACACGGGGGCCAGGACGGCCTTAAATCCCCTCGTGGTGGCCGATGTTTCTTTCCTTCGGGGAAGTCCTCTCTCCGGTGGTCAAGTTGACGACCTCCTCTCCCTCGGGTCCTCCTTCTTGGTAGCTCGCCGTTTTCGTCTGCTCCGTAGAGGTGAGAAGCATTCTCGGGGATGAAGGGGATTATCTCGTCACGGGAAAAGCGCTGGGGCTTGCTTCCCACATTGGAGAGATAGATTCCAGGAAGATCATAACCTGCCGATGACTCCTTCGGGGAACTTGTGGAAGTGTCAGACCTCTGTCGGGCGGTCAAGTTGACGACCTCCTCTCCCTCGGGTCCTCCTTCTTGGTAGCTCGCCGTTTTCGTCTGCTCCGTAGAGGTGAGACGCTTCCTCGAGGATGTAAGAGGTTTATCTCGTCACGGGAAAGGCGCTCGGGCTTCTTTCCCACATTTGACAGGTGCAGTCCCAAGCCGATCATAACAGCCCGTCCACCGCCACAGGAGGTCTCGAAGGGGTTGCAGCATCCAAGCACCTCGAAGAGACCGTAGACCCCGTGCCTCTACTTCGTTTCGCCGTTTGTTCCAAGGCAGGCCAGGTGACACCCTCTGGAAATAGACCACGCCAAGCCCAAGGCACAACAAACCGAGAGCACCCAACTACCCATGAGAACTGCCAGGTTCACACATTCTTCACACAATAGCTTATCAGAATTAAACCTACAGCCCTCGTTCGAGCTTCCCGAAAATTAACAAAAGGAAAAAACTAGACTTAAGTGCATATTTCAATTAACCTAATACCTAACGTTTTTGTTTCTTCTGCCCGGGAAAGCCACATTTATTGAGAGACTGAGAGTGCATTGGAAATGATCAGACGGATAAATGCTGCGCAGTGAGTTAGTTACTCGTTGGGTCAATAGTATCTGCCAGTACCAGCGCTTCTAAGGCAAAATGTACTGCGCTCTGATGACCGCTTGAACTCCTAATTAAGCTGATTCATAAAGTGGCATTTAAAGCCACAAAACCAAAAGCCATACTCTATCTGCAATGGTAGCCGATAAACGCACCTGCCCTGTAAGCATTGAATTACCCAAAATGGTTTGTTTCTACAAACCTCCAATGTCAATGCCTATCTACAAAAACAGCGTGTTCACGAGCCACCACCGTCGCAAAACCTGCTTCGCAGTTTTATTCGCGTAACTGGCGCGCATAACAATCATCACAACGAATCACCGAGATTAACGCGGAACCTTTGAAATTAAAAGAAATAAGGTCTTAATAACTAACAAATGAAAAAAAAAATGCAACGTGCTCTATTTACAAATTTACAAACGGGAACCTTATGGAGGCGCCCAATTCGACAATTACTACCTCCTAATGCGCACTCGACTAGGTCGCAGCCTGAAAGTCATTGGGCCTCGCCATGGGCAATAAAGGGTGCCAGACATACACTGCCCCCTCCCGTCACTTGTCAATTCGCGTGGCCGCGGCTTTCTTTCGCGTCTCAGAGAGGGAGGCCGTAAACGCGAGGAGAATCGCCATTCTTCCTTTGTACTCGCTCTCGCGTCGCATTCCCCCTCATTGACTGTTTGACTGGCCCTGTGCGTGCGCGCGTACCTCAGCCAGGTTGCCCCTTTCAGCCGCCGTCCTACTCGCGGAGACGCGCCCTTTTTTGATGTCATCCGCCTTAGACGTCTCCGTTTTCTTAACCACCATAACGAGCCCTTTGACGTTCTGCATGATGGCCTGTTCCCTTTGCTTACGGGCTGCGGTGTGGCGTCTTTCTCGAATTTGCGCTGCTCTAAATACTTCGCTCGTTTGCGCCGTCTGAAAAATTTTTGCATTGCCAGGCGGCCACTGAATGTGTCTCTGCTATCCCCGAGTGTCATGTTCCTGCTCTGCTTGGCCACCATGTCAGTCTCCTCTCCTTTGCGCGGTTCAGGACTGTCGCTCAAATGCGGAAGTACACGGGAGTTTTTCAGCGCCTCCTTGACCTTTTTAGGGCTGCTGAAACAAGCCTTGTCTCCGCAAGGAACGGCCTCCGGAAGAGCCACTGTTTCCACTTTCGTGGCGCAATCGTTCTCTTCTACCGCGATTTTCTGAGCCGTGTTACGCGGGAGAGCTTGGACCGTAGGGTCGCCAAAACTCAGACCCTTCTTCTTTAACAGCATCTCCGAGCGATTTGAAAATAAGTAGGGGTATTGCTTGGACAGATTTTGTGATACTGCGGCTTCAGTCAGCAATATTCCGAATGGCCCCTCGATCTTTACGCTAGCTATGGGCAAACAAACACTATTTTCCTCAACTACCTGCCGGATCCATGCACATTCCCCGGTGAAATCCTCAGGTTTCACATACGCGGGGTGGACAATGTCCATTGTCGCAGCTGAGTCCCTAAGTACCCTACATGGCGTTCCGTTCACTCTGAGGTCGCGAATGTAGGGTTCTAAGAGCGCCAAGTTGTCGCCGTCATTCATGAAAGAAAAAACAATTCTAGGCTTTCTACAGCCGATCGCAAGGTGTCCAGGCTCCTGGCAACGGAAACAAACGACCGGTTTTCTAGCCTCAAACGCCTTTTTTGTTTTTCTTTCGTTTTTCATTGTGGTTTCATTCTCTCCGGAATTATCTGTCGGCACGTCTTTGGTCCCACTTTCAGCTTTCTCTTTGTGAAAGGGGCGCTTGTTTTCCTCTTTGCCGAATTTAGTCAACGGCCTGACGCGCGTTTTCTCGGATTCGCGACGTGCGGCGAATTCATCTGCTAGCACTGCAGCACGTTCTAAGTTCTTTTCGCCCGACCTATCTTGAATCCACAGGCGCATCTCTTCGCTCAAGGACCCATAGAATTGCTCCATGCAGATTAGCTCAACAACCTTGTCGTGACAACCGAACGCGTCTTTCCCTTTTAGCCACTCAATTAAATTGACTTTCAGTTTATAACTGAAATCCTGAAAAGACTCGCCCGGTGTCCTAACTGCCTCCCGAAAACGGCGGCGGAAAGCCTCCGCTGAGAGCCGATATTTTCTTAGCAGCGCAGCTTTTACTTTCTGATAATCCTCTGACTCGTCCTTCGTTAGCCTTGCAATTATTTCGGTTGCTTCGCCAGGAAGAACGGTCAGAATCTGTTGCGGCCAACTCTCTCGTGCCAACCCGTTTTTCTCGCAGGTTCGTTCAAAAATAACGAGAAACAATCCCATGTCATCGTTCACCTTGTACGACGGCATCAGATCCCTTATTTTCACTCCTGCTTCACCTGAACGTCTTTCATCTATTGAGAGATTATTTGCTGATTGCCTGGCCAGATCCCGCTGCACGTCTAGTTCTTTTAGCTTTAGTTCGTGAGCTCTCTGTTCCTCGCGTTCCTTTCTTTCTGCAGCTTCCTTTTGATCAGCTCTCTGCCTTTCTCTCTCCTCTGCAGCGTTTTGTTCAGCTTTCTCAGCTCTTTGCCTTTCCTTCTCTTCTGCAGCGTTTTGCTCAGCTTTCTCAGCTCGTTTCTCTATCTCTTCCCATGCTTCTGAAATTTCGTCCTCAAGAGCCCCGCACTTCTCAATCGCCTCAATAAGCTGTGGCTTTCTCTGACTTTTCCCGACCTCAATTCCCAGCTCTTCACAAAGTAATAACAACTCTGGCTTTTTCCGTTTGCCCAAATCCATGGTCAATCCCGAACGAGGACTTTCTTACTCTGCTGTGACGTGAGGAAGCTTTCAACAGGAGCCTGCACGTACAGAAACTAATTCGCCGTCTTAGAAAACACACAAGCTAAAACCTGGCAAATTCTCAAAGAAAGTCAAGCGCTCACCATTCTGCTGAAGCCAGGACGAAGGGTGGAGTATCCCATTGCTGCCAACCAGCTGATATAAGCTCGACCGGGTGAGGTGGGTCGTCACCGCAGGAATCAGGAGACGACGATGAAGGCGGGCATCGTGATGATGAAAAATAGAAAAGATTGTATTCACTTCATTGGTACATGGTTTTGACTCTATCCGAGTCTCGAGCGGTTTTGATTAACACGGGGGCCAGGACGGCCTTAAATCCCCTCGTGGTGGCCGATGTTTCTTTCCTTCGGGGAAGTCCTCTCTCCGGTGGTCAAGTTGACGACCTCCTCTCCCTCGGGTCCTCCTTCTTGGTAGCTCGCCGTTTTCGTCTGCTCCGTAGAGGTGAGACGCTTCCTCGAGGATGTAAGACGTTTATCTCGTCACGGGAAAGGCGCTCGGGCTTCTTTCCCACATTTGACAGGTGCAGTCCCAAGCCGATCATAACAGTGTAAAGAAAGTTTAGTCTACTGCATCGTGTTTTTCATTTAAATAAGAATCTATTCTTTGATCCTCGCTCACGTGCCTACGTTCGCTCACGAACTAAGCACTGCACCGATGCTGTTTGAGTAGCGTGTGGTTTGCGAGCGCGCGTCGCATAGACTTTTTTCGTTTTGATCGGCGCAGTCTATGCAAGTAGTACCCTGACTTTAAGGACTGACGAAGATGCTTAGCGGAGACATAGACTTACATTAGCTACGAATCGTCACGTACACCACCTATTTTAATTTTTAACGGTAAGCACACATCGTGCGTGTCTCTAGTTTTTTTTTTCTTTTTTTCGGTACTGGTTATTTGTGACTAAAGAACGCAGTGCTTCGTCTGGGGAGAGCGGCTTTTGTGTACGTGGCAAGCGAAGCATTGTGATTTTCTCTGATTTCTCATAAGATATCTTGCGGATCTCCGGGTGTTACATTACATAGCTGATTTTTTTTTTACTTGTATATATTTGTAGCGTGGTGTTCGTAAGCCGATGGTCATTCGTGTTCATTCCCGATCGTAGTGGGTACTGTGACGGTCTTTAGATGCCTGTGAACGGTATGCCCAGGCGTAGTAAAGGGGAATCATGGGACCAAAATGTTTCGGCGCTTTCTGGCATGGTGTCTGTTATAGCCTGTGCATTTCTGCGAAACGTGTGAGGCGAAGTAATACAGCATTACTTCAAAAATTATTTTTAAGCACTCTAATGGGTTCTCTTTTTTACAAGGCATCTTTTTATATCAATTTAAAAGTCAATAATCACTTTTGTTGTTTTACTTGTACTTAGAAACACTTTGAAGAGGACCAGTACGAGGGAAATCGACAGCGCACTGAACACCCAAGCGTAATGCGAAAATTGATGTGCCCTTTTGTCGTCATGCGACTGCGCATCCACCTGCGCTGGCTAAACGAGCCTGATGATTCAGACGATGTTTATGGCAGCAAGACTGTGGCTGGCGTCAACTTGCTGTAAAGTGACTTGCTTTGCAGGTTACACCACACATTACATTATCGTCGCCATCAGCATGTTTGAGTCCACTGCAGGAGAAAGGCCTGTTGCACCTCTCTACATCATGGACTATTTTCGAAGTGAAAAACATTGCTAATCTGTATTTGACTGTCTTAGTTTCATTTACGGTTTTTGGACGCGATATGTATGCAGTGTTGTTTATTTTTTCAATGCCGTTAACATCAGTGTTCTAATGGTTATTTAATAAAATGTTCTGTACTCGCCATCGATGTGTTTGGTTGATGTGATGTATACGATTGGTGGCTGATGTATGCTGGCTGGATATCTTGAATAATATTACCCGCGGTTGCATTTTATTGTTGGTATTCTTGTTTTCTATTTATATTGTTTGTAATAAGGTTGATGTACTCACTTGAAATGCCCCCCCCCCCCCATGTTTTGAATAAAAAAAACTCCCTATCCCGCTTTGTGTGCGTCGAGCCTACCTGGCGAATTTTTTGATCTCGTCTTTCAACATAACCTTCAGGCGCCACCCTGTACATATAATTTTTCATGTACATATCTCTTTCATGATTGACTGTGCCAGACATTAATAAGTAAATGTATTTGTTGCATCGTTTGGTTTCTTGTGTGTTCTACGCAAGATTAACACTGACAAGTTGCGTTACATGCTTATCTACAGCACTAATTAAACCTTATTTTCACATCGCAGTTATTTTACACCAGCTTAATCTTGTCAGCACACAGTTTTGTGGACACAAACAATGGAAAATTGCGCGTAGATATTGTCAAATAATTGCAACCAACGCAAAGAGCACGCGCAACGCCAGTGAAACTAACCGCCGTACGCGAGTGGCTGGCTACGGTAAAGGAGGCGTGACGTCTAAACCAACATACAACAGCGTAAAATAAAAATGACTTCAGTACTCAGGTGGTCGCAAACCTTATATACCAAGCAACGAAGCGCTAAAAAAATGGCGCGTCTTTCTAACATATGACATATTAAATGTGATTGAATTAAGCAACTTGGGACATGTTCCAGGCCCCATACATTTACGTCTTCGACCCTCGAAGAGTTAACGGCTATTCGTTATGAAGATGTGCAGATGCGATACTGATAAAAAAATACTCATCAAGGCAAAGCACTTGGAAGCGCGCCGCGGCTAACTCTATTTATGAACGCAAGCGCAGCTGAGTCTGAGCTCGTGTGATTCAATATGGCGGCGCCAGCGGGGTTGCCTGAACGGCGGCGCTGGCATCGAGGCACCCTAGGTTAAAGTAGGGTGCCTCGATGCCAGCGCCGCCGTTCAGGGTGGAGACAACTCCGCTGGCGCCGCCATATTGAATCACACGAGCTCAGACTCAGCTACGCTTGCGTTCATAGAGTGTTACTCGCGGCGCGCTTCCAAGTGCTTTGCCTTGATGAGGATTTTTTTTCGGTATCGCATGTACACATCTTTATAACCAATAGCCTTTAACTCGTCGAAGGGCGAAGACGTAAATGTATGGCGCCGGGAACATGCCCCAAGTTGCCTAATTCAATCACATTTAATATGCCGTGTGTATGTTTGAAATACGCACTATTTTTTTGCGCTTCGATGCTTGGTATATAAGGTTTGCGACCCCCTGTGTGTGGAAGTTTTTCTTTTTCGCTGTTGTATTTTGGTTTACACATCACGCCTCCTTTACCGTAGCCAGCCACTCGCGCACGGCGGTTAGTTTCCCTTGCGTTGCGCGTGCTCTTCGCGTTCGTTGCAGTTATTTGACGATATCTACGCGCAATTTTGCTTTTTTTGCCCACAAAACTGTGTGCTGACAGGATTAAGCTGGTGTAAAAATAACTGCGATGTGAAAATACGGTTTAGTTAGTGCTGTAGAGAAACCTGTAACGTGACTTGTCTGTGTCAATCTTGCGTAGTACACACAAGAAACCAAACGATGCACAAAATACATTTACTTAGTAATGCCTAGTACAGTCAATCATGAAAGAGATATGTACATGAAAACTTATATGTATTGTGTGGCGCCTGAAGGTTTGTATTGAAAGACGAGATAAAATAAATTCGCAAAGTAGGCTCGACATACACAATTCGGGATAGGGAGAGTTTTTTAAAATTTATTCATTACATGGGGGGGGGGGGTTCAAGTGAGTACATCAACCTTATTACAAACAATATAAATAGAAAACTAGAATACAAACAAGAAAACGCAACCGCGGGTAATCTTAATCAAGATATCCAGCCAGAATACATCAGCTACCATCGAATACGTCGCATCAGCCAAACACATCGATGGCGAGTACAGCACATTTTATAAATAACCATTAGAACACTCATAACTACATTTAAAAAATAAACAACGCTGCATACATATCGCGTACAAAAACCGTAAATGAAACTAAGACAGTCAAATACAGATTAGCAATGTTTTTCACTTCGAAAATATAGTCCATGATGATGTAAGGCTGTTGACCTTAACAGACGGCGCCCATCCTGTCGATTTCCCTCGTACTGGTCCTCTTCAAAGTGTTTCTAAGTACAAGTAAAAGAACAAAAGTGATTATTGATATAAAAAGTTGCCTTGTAAATACAGAGAACCCATTATAGTGCTTAAAAATAAATTTTCGCAGAAGTAATGCTGTATTACCTCGCTTCACACTTTTCGAAGAAATGCACAGGCTACAACAGACACCATGCCAGAAAGCGCCGAAACATTTTGGTCGCACGATGCCCCTTAACTCTACTACACCTGGGCATACCGTGCACAGGCATTTAAAGACCGTCACAGTACCCACTACGATCGGGAATGAGCACGAATGACCATCGGCTTACGAGCACCACGCTACAAATATATTCGTCTAAAAAATCAGCTATATAACGTAACAACCTGAGATCCGCAAGATATCTGCTGAGAAATCAGAGAAAATCACAATGCTTCGCTTGCCACGTACACAACAGCCGCTCTCCCCAGAAGAAGCACTGCATTCTTTAGTCCCAAATAACCAGTAGCGAAAAAAGAAACTGAGAAAAAAAAATAGAAACAAGAGACACACACGATGTGTGCTTCCCGTGATAAAGTAAAATAGGTGGTTTACATGACGATTTGTAGCTAATGTAAGACTATTTCGCGGCGAAGCATCTTCGTCAGTCCTTAAAATAAGGGTACTACTCGCATAGACTGCGCCGATCAAAACGAAAAAAGTCTATGCGACGCGCGCTCGCAAACCGCACGCTACTCAAACAGCATCGGTGCAGTGCTTAGTTCGTGAGCGAACGTAGGCACGTGAGCGAGGATCAAAGAATAGATTCTTATTTAAATGAAAAACACGGTGAGATAAGTCTAAACTTTCTTGACACTTACCTCGCAAATGTAGGAGCTATCCGTTGCCTTCCAGTGATACCGCTTTACTTGGGCTTCGCATCTCTTCCTTCGCTCTGGGTCCCGGGGGAAGCGTAAACAACGAAGCCGTTTACGCGTCGATCCGGTGCACTTGGGAACACAACAGCCCGTCATGTCGACTCGATGCACTTGACAAGCTTGTCATTCATGCGGCTGAACACTGTCCAGCAAGTAGAAGCGTCAGCGAAGCATCCGCGTGCACGATGTCTCGAACTAAGCACCGGCACCAAGCAATTGCAACCACTCGCTGTGATTCAAGATGGCGTCGCAGCGAGAAAGCGGCGGCGCGGGGGTGGTCAAAGGATGGCACCACCCTGAACGGCGGCTCTGGTATCGAGGCACCCTAGGTTAAAGTAGAGTTACTGTATATGCTACCAAAGGTAGCAGAGTTGCGCGTCTGATTTATAAACGCCGATCGTGCCTCCATTGGCCGAACGCCATCACGTGGGTTCCAAGCAACCATACACTGAGGAGAAGCTGATGCTCCGGCCAGTTTTTTGTATTTCCCGACGCCGCCGCTGCAGTGAACTGGATTGACGCAAGTTAACGCTAGCCAAGTTCAAAGCGAATCCGGTCGATATTGGCGTTCGCTGTTACGTGCGTAATCGTGTTGCTGCCGGAAACTTACGCCAGCAGCGAAGTAAAATACACTTGGTTACTGCAATATTAGCTATTTTTGTCTGTTTGCGCTCTTCGCCACCAGGTGGCAGCACCATACAGGCCGCTCACGTTTACGGTTCCGCCTACACGCCGCAACGCCCGGTACGCCTGCGTTTACCCGATTACCGGACAAGCTAAACCTCTCTATTGACCGGGTGCTCTGCTCCCAACTGCACCAATCGCTAGGAAAGCGAAAAGTTCTGAGAAGGTGCACAGGTGAACGCACAAGTCCAAAAACCAACTAATAATTTTCGCGCTGCATCTCACGCCGCGCGTTAAAAATCAGCAGCGCCTTTTTTCTTCTTGACTATTTTATCCAGTGAGCTATTTCCATGCGCTTTGTTTGCGATTAGACGGAAAAGCGGTCCACACGCGATGGAAAAGCGCCCACGGTCGACCGACGACACAGTAGGCATGTCGCCTGCAATAACGGAGTTCGGCTTCGCCACACAGTTTTGGTTGCTTGCCAGGCAAGATGGCGGACCTACGCGCAACTCTGTACCCGTAGGGAGCATATACAGTAACTCTAGGTTAAAGCCCCTAACAGCGCCACCACAGAGTTGCGGCGGCAGGCGGCAGCATCCACCATTGCAAAGGCTGTAAGGGAGCGCGGAGGGTGGAGTCGAGTCCGGCCGTGCCGGGGCGTGGCTGGTCGAAACCTGCCGAGCCGCCGCCAGAGGCGCCTGCTGCAGTCACGGACACTGCGCGCGTTCGGCGTAAACGCTGGAAGCGGGGAAACTCGGGTGGCGTCGGCAGCAGCTCTGCGTGTTGCCTCGTTGGTGCTGCTACAATTTCTTTCTATCTCTCTCGCTCTCATTTTCTTTTCCCCTCTCCCGAGCATTGCGCGCGCCGAGCGCTTGCTCTCCTGCCCTCTCCTTAACTTCCCATGTCAAGGCAACATGTGCACGGTACGGAGAGCAGGCGAAGCACACGCCGCTCCGCGAGGTGGTTGCTAGGCAACCCAGGTGACTCATAGCTCAGCGATATTTTTTCGGTCGACGAGCACGGTTTTACGGATATCTTGAACAGCTTCGCTGTTAAAAAGATACTTAGCTCTTTCCTAATAGATATTTTAGTTTTACAGGTCTTGCGACTTCTGAGGGTTGGATCATGGAGCCAGTGGAGCACAGGGCAGTTATCAAGTTTCTCTTTTTCAAATGCGACACACTTTCAAGAAATGACGACGGTGTATGGTACAATACTCCATAGTATGGCGTTATTAATTACTGGCATCGGCAGTTCAAATCTAGACGTAACTCGGTTGAAACAGCACCTATTCCCGGGCGACATCATAGCCATTGAAAGGAACATTGTCACAGCAATGGAGGCCGCAATATCGGAAGATTGCAGCATACAGTTCAAGAACTAGCTGAAAAATTCGAAGGGCGCTTCAGCTTCGCCTCTAAGAGTGAAACGCGATAGCATTCAAAGATCCCTTAATGCTTGTCAGGCTTCCCGGCAACTGCAGCTGTCTTTTTTCTCCAGCTTCGCCTCTGCGCGCCACTACCGTTTTACGCTGCCGAGGATGCGAGTGCCATCTGGATGGTCTTTACGCAAGTAACCTACCCGGGCGCGCCGCTGTTGGTATGGTAGAAATGCTGGAAAAGGGGTTTGTGCTTGAATTTCCTCGTAACAGAATTATGTTTTCTCGTACATTAAAATTACAATCCGACCCTATCATGTCTATAGGTTGTAGTTCAGCCGTACTTTAGGATTTTTCTGACGGATTTTACTTTCAGAAATTCAATTTTGTTCACTAACGCCGCTGCGCCACGCGGAGGGCCTGCGTGGTCGGGGTGGTACGGGTTGATTTTCTCCGCCGCGGACGCCGACGCTTACACCGACACCAACACCGGATTTACTACGACACGGGGCCCTTAACGCTATCACGTTAAAATATCAAGATCAGTGTAGGGTCTATATGAAATATTATTATGAAATATCTGCCCGTGCGAAATGTGTCAGCGCATTGCTTTCCTCGATTGCCTTCTGTTTTCACAGGGCGAGCCGAGCGACCTGTAGCCGTCAACACTTAATTGACGACGTACCTTAAAAACCAACCTTACATTTTTTCAAGAGTGATTGCACAGGATGAAACATAAGTTCAATATAAAGACCCACAAACAAAATCCGCGTCTAAAACACGAAAGCGCTACGACTCACCATCACCTTAAAAGACATGCCTGCAAACCTCAGCTAGCAAGGTGATGCTGACAGTTTTTGCGATCAGCAAGGAGTGGTGAAGAGAGATTTCCTGCTGAAAGCGGCCACCGTAATGGGGAGCTATTATGCTAACTTGCTGACGAAATTAAAGGAAGCCATCAAAATTAGCAGGTATGGCATGCTGTCAAAAGGCGTCCTCCTCTTGCAAGACAATTCTCGTGCTCACAACTCGCATGTTGCACAAATGCAAGCAAGCTCTTGTGGATGTGAAATTATTCGCCGTACCACGTACTCTCCGGAACTTATGCGCTCAGATTTCCATCTCTTTCCATCAATGAAGTAATTTTTGAAAATCAGGTAGTTTTCTGGTGTCATGACTCGCCGAAGTTGAGTCGTGGCACCAAGGCCAACCTGAGGACTTCTACAAGAGTGGTATTCGCAGCTGCGTAAACCAATGGCATAAATGTGTAGCTCTCGGTGGCCAAAGCTATGTAAAGAAATGAAAGAAACGGCCATGAAAAAAAAAAAACGAAAATAAATATACCAACTTTCGTGCTCCTCAGCCCAGAGGAAGTGGGTCAGGGTAAATCTTTATTGAACACCCTTTCGTAGAATAGGGCTTAGCGCTTCCACAGACTTTCCAAAATCAACTTCTCTTGGACCACGTATGTCTATTCAACATTTTATCACAGTATACTGAATAGCCTCTGTGACTTCGGTTGCCACTTCGGTTGCCACCCATTATCAAGATTGTGGGAACTGTGGTTGTGTTACGACTTCCGATATCTTGTCGGATGATTGACTTTTATTGAACAAACCAAACCGGTGATGAGGTAAGGGATCCAGGGTACCTCGGTGTATCTCGTTCTGGCCCGTCATCGGAGTTCCCCACTTATTTGTGTTACTGCTCAGCAAGAAATGGGAGGGGCGCCTTTGCTGGTAATCTTTGCTTTAAAGTACGTTGATTTACATATTAAGGCAAGTACAGCAAGCAAAAGAAATAAAAATCAGGCCCTTCATATCATACCCTTCCTTCTGACATCACCCTCACCACCGACATTTCCCAATTCGAATCTGCTATTGAAGACCATCTTTCAAGTCACGCCACCTAACCTGTCCCGCCATTTTTCTACGTGCCCACCCCTCATGTAATGTCCCGTTCTGGGACCTTTGAGGTATCGATCATGAATAAATAAATAAATAAATAAATAAATAAATAAATAAATAAATAAATAAATAAATAAATAAATAAATAAATAAATAAATAAATAAATAAATAAATAAATAAATAAAGAGATTAAATTGCGACAGTAACACGACTGAAAAATGTGTGCACGAACGTTCTATTGGCGTCAGCCAGTTAGCAGCAGGTCTTGAACGCGTCGATGTTAGTACATAACCAAAAACCCCGTCCAGCACATTTGGTATCTAGATGTAGATGTAGATCCCTGTGGAGCAGTGGCACTTACCCACTTTGTATGATTGGGCAAGAATGAGGTGGCTCAGTATAACATCTAAAACCAGTAAAACAAGGCAGATGTTTACTGGTTACCAATAAGGCACCAACCACCTGCCTTATTGGTTAGCAAGCAAGGCAGGTTAT
The DNA here is from genome assembly GCF_013339745.2 of Dermacentor silvarum. Lineage (NCBI taxonomy): Eukaryota > Metazoa > Arthropoda > Arachnida > Ixodida > Ixodidae > Dermacentor > Dermacentor silvarum. The sequence goes on from NC_051154.1 coordinate 306,114,997, forward strand.
AATCAAAAGTAAGAGATTGCATAGGGAGTAAAAGGGAATGAAAGTGAAAAATTAAAAACAAAATAAAAATAGAGCTCAATTTGGCAGAAGAAACCACACTAAAATTGGAATTTAGGGATTAATCGCATTGAGCCTAAATTAAAGTTCTCAACGACAGAGCGAACCTTTCCGTCACTGTGCCCTGGAGTCGAGACACCCAAACATAGCAAATTTGCAACAGTCATATCTAATACGAGATATCTCTAAGGTTCTTTTTTGTAAGATAATAAATCGTCGACTAAAAATGAAAAAATGGACGACGCTTAAGCTTCGCCTTTAAGAGATAGCGTTATAGGGACCCGTTCGCATCGCACCGTTCGCATACGGAAAGTAGGCTTCATTGACTGCAACACTGAACGTGCGAAAGCCAGCTTACAAAGACCAAGCTTACGCCGATCCCATTAAAGTCGGCTTCACTTTTAAACTGTAATGCATTGCTGAAAAGACGTTTTTCCGGGGGAAATATAAGTGGTCTTATATTAAAATGTGAAAGTCGTAGCACCTTTTTTATTATTTTACTAATTGTTTGCTATTGCCCCGACGCGCGCAGGTCTGGTAGAAATGCTGGAAAAGGGGTTTGAGTTTGCTCGTAGCAGAATTAGGTTTTATCGTACATTCAAATTACAATCCGACGGCGAATCCGACGCCGAATGGTAAAGTCGTACTTTACCATTTTTCTGACGGATTTCACTGTGAGAAATTGATTTTTTTGTTCAACAATACATTGCACCACGTGGAGGGCCTGCGCGGTCGATGTGGTTGGATGATTTTCTGTGCCAACCGCGATCACACGCCGGTTGCCGACGCCGGATTTTCTGCGACACGGGGCCCTAAACGTTATCGCGTTAAAAACTTCGAGTACGCTTAGGCTTCGCCTTTTAAGAGTGAAACGCGATTGTGTTATGGACGCCGTTGACGCCGACACCGTATTGTCTGCGACATGGGGCCCAAACAAAGTTTAGAAAGGCTCGGTTTTAAACATTCCCCTCAATGTTGCCTAGAACGAAAGTACAGCGAAACACCACCAGAATTGGAGGACGCTTAAGCTTCGCCTTTAAGAGTGGAACGCGATAGCATTCAAAGATCCCTGGCTGCTTATCAGGCTTTTTTATCGTATATTCAAATTACAAGCCGACGTTATCGCGTCTGTAGGTTGTGGTTAAGTAGTACTTTACGATTTTTCTGACGAATTTTTCTTTGAGAAATTCTATTTTTGTTCACTAACACCTTGCGCCACGCGCCGGGCCTGTGTGGTCGGGGTGGCTCGGGATGATATGGTTCGGCATGATTATTTTCGCCAGACGCCGATGTTTAACGCCGACGCCGAAGCCGGCACCAACGCCGGATTTTCTGCGACACGGGGCCCTTAAGGTGTCGGTCCCACTCCGGCGGCACGAGCCCCCCGTTTTCAGTACTTTTGGAGCTACCGTGGCGGCTCGTCTACTTAGGATATAAAGTTGTCGTATATACCATAAAAAAGTTTAATTCTTGTAGATTCCAACTATATATAATATAAAAATACTGATTAATGTGATTTAGAAATAAATGTTCAAGAACAAGCATTAGATAAATGGTTTTTGCGAACTGTGTCTCAGTTGTGACCATATTTAGAAGAAACTATACCACATTTACTGCATCGTGGCTTGCTCTGTAGCTTTAGGACATATTTATTTCCTAGACGCAGCAAGAAATGTTGAATTTTTACTTTTTGGATAATTTGCTTTTGAAGAATGCCAAATATCGCAACTTCTGTTGTAAACAGCCCGGCAACTACACGCTCAAGGAAGCTAAATTTTGGGTAAATTATAGTTCAAGGAATTTCCATTTTGGACGCAAAATTTCATTCATGTACAGTTAGCCAGGTCGGACCTGGGGCCGCAGAGCAAACTCCTTCAGCAAGTCCAGCGGGCGGCCAAGGCCCGTGGAGCCCTGGACTAAGCGAGCCACCCATCGCTCTTTGGCCCCTTTCCGCCACTCCCTGCTTGACGGGGTCGGCTACAGACCCCATCAAGCCTTTTGCGGCTTTCAGTCTGTGCTCCCAGCATTTTGTACATGCTATAATGTACCATAATGCCGAAATAAAACGAACGAACGAACGAACGAACGAACGAACGAACGAACGAACGAACGAACGAACGAACGAACGAACGAACGAACGAATTGTATTACTACTACTTCCAGGATGTTATGCATCAAATAAACTCGCTGAAGTTTGAAATAAACCAGCTACGTTTGGAATGAGCGTATTGGCGCTGGCATTGTATTGATTTGCGCATCGACTACGTTTGAAATAAATATAGCGAGAAAACATGTAATTATTGCAACAAAAACATAAACAATTTTGTGAGGTCCTCGGCCCATGCCACGAAATCCATGCGTGTATTGGATAGGCTGAACAAAACGCGTTAAATGTTCAGTAACGGTGGCAGGAAGCTCTTGGCTTCAGGAATTTGCAATCAATTGTTGTTACAAAATACCTTCACAAAGAACCGAATGAGACACAAAATAAACATAACAATGTGCTTGTCGCCGAGGAGCCAGACATTCTGAACCTATAAGCAGCAACATCGCACATGTATGCCCTTTCTTAAAAATGTTTTTGAATGTCGTATTCTCTTCTTACTTGTCCACTATTTATTCTTCAGAAGATACCGCGTGCACTAAACCAGCAACACATTCGGTTGTGGCCAAAAAACCTGCATATCTATGGGTGAGAATAATTTTCTTCTTTATTCTACATTTCTGTTTTTCACGGCTGATACCGCGCATAAGACGGCTTACAACACATACCACATACCATTTGGAACAACGTGCTTTTCCTATCTTCTAAAGACGTCAAATTGAATGGTTCTGTGGACATCGAAGTATCGATGCATACAAATGAAGCACTTTACAAAACACAGAACTTCACGCTTGCAGTGATAAATGCTGGGGCTTTTTCCGCCGCAAACGATACAAGGCGCCTACGCAGTATGAACAAGGCGTTCTGGCCGCGAGTTCGGGATGCAGCAAGTAGTGAAATAAAACAACAAAAAATGTTTAAGGCGGTAGCCACAATAAAAACATGGACGAATTAGGTAAGGGCACACAGAAGGTGAGAAAAAGAAAGGGCTTTACCGGTGTTCTGGAAAACATTTTTATCAGCGTTGACCGGTCCCCCGCCTCTACCTATATGCATACGTACAAGGAGGAAATATTTCAATGTGCCACTTCTCTATGCGTTGTTATCGTATTTACACAGCTGGCCGGCTCTGACAACCCTGCTGCATTCCAACCATGTATCATTTGCTATGGGCAAAGTCCCATAACTTTCATTCGTAGATGTTCTCTCTTCAAAAAAAAAAAGTCAGCAGCCATTCCCCTGTCGAGAAAATGGGGGTTAGCGAAGCTTGTGGCAAGACGACGCAGTCACAGGCGTTCCGCTTCGTTTTCCCTAAACTCAGGGTCGACGGCTCTTCGCTGACGTTTGACCTCAACATCGCGCTCCCGCAACTCAGGGTCCGCGGGTCTTCGCTGAAATTTCGACTGGGCTTCGGAATCCCTCACGCTAGAATCGGCACGTCGACGAAGAGCCCTTTCCCGAGAATATTCGCCGCGCCGTGGCTCAAACGCAGCCTGCTCCTCGGCGGAATGCAATACGCGCGGCCTTCCCATCCTGTCGCCGAAACTGATCTAAGGCGAGAGAAGCCTGGCGGAGCACACGCCCACCCCCTTTACTTCCCTTTCCCTCCCCGCGACACACCAAATGACCCTTATTGGTCGCAACGCGTCCCGTGATCTGGAGCCAGCGCAGCCCATGCACCCACCCCGTACAGATGGTAAACCAGCGGAGCTGAAATGTGCGGCCCCGGTATGAGCCACACGTGATTTCTTTCTTTCCTTCTTTCTTTCTTGTCCCTGGCTCATACCCGCATATCCAATGCGGGTATGCGCCCCATGTGATTTGATTATCGTTAATCGTGACGTAACTGACGAGCATGTAATGTTATTGGTGTCATGACCTGTCAGTCATGTTAGTCATACATTCGTACCCTTCCGTGCCAATTTTTGTATATACCAAGTGAACGAGACGCGAGTTGTCGACATGTTTTCGATAGGGTCGAAAACCTGTCGCCGACACCGCCGCCGACACTTGTGAGGCAATACAAGCTTCGCTTGAATTAGTGTTTTGGTAGAACAGGTATTACATATCTTAACATCTTGGTAAGGACTCGTTTCACCTCGCCGCTGCTCATCGACGAATACAAACAACAGTTCTTCCGGGTGTGCTTCAACAATGCTCGTACGACACACCAAACAGTTCAAGATATGGGCATCTTGCACTTAACACGTGGTGAGGAGGAATAAACTTTATTTAGGGAAATGAGCAGACGCTAAAATCATCCGAGGTGGGCGGCGTCCCTAGTCCAGGATGCCGTGGGCCTGAGCCGATAAACAACAATATTTTCTTCTATGACATGACGAGCCCTTACACATCCCTTCAAGAAGCCAAGCAGCCACAAAAAATTGAAAAAAAAAAGTTAAATCTGAATTTTCAATGACAGGCGAGTGCGTGTCATTGGTCGGCGCGATAGACCAATTGTCGGGTTCGCGTGAAACGTGGACGCTTTCCTGACACTGACTTCCGCGCGGTTCAGTCATTTCGAATTTTATCTCCCGTTGCTATAGCAACAGGAGATAAAACCTTTTCCGTGCCAGTATGACATAGCCTTGAAACGCTTTGCCAGCTCACCGTCACGGCACCGGGGTCCGTCATGAGACAGCGTTTTCTCGGTCATTTATCGTAAATAAACACACGCTCATGACATTATCCGATGCTATTTACGACACCGGCGTCCCATTTTATTGCGATAGCAATTATATGGACACTCCAGGCGAATTTCTGCCATCGTCGCCATCGTCGTCGCCGTGAGGTTCCGTATAAAGTCCACGGGTGATAATTATCAATAGTCGCCGCGCGCCATACGCTGTATGTGCGAGTGAAAGCATACAATGGTAAGCCGGCAATCGCTGCTCGCGCACACAAGGGCGGAAAGCAGGAAGGAAGCGCGCAGTCTTCCAGTCACGCACAAGGCTCCGGAGGGAGGGTAGGGAGGTGGAGGGACCGCGCTTTACTGAGGCCGTGCGGTCCCACGGGGATGGAAGGTTCCGGGGCGAGGAGAGGAGGGGGCGTTCTGCGGCGCGAGCGACCGCCCGCGCGGCTGTATCTTGAAAGCCAGCTGCGGTGGGGCAGAGTCCGCCCTCCCTGTGTTTTAACGCGACAGTGTTAAGGGCCCCGTGTCGCAGAAAATCCGGCATCGGCTGCGGCGATGGCGTTAAGCATCGGCGTCTGGCGGAAATAATGATGCCGAACTACATCATCCCGAAGCACTCGGACCACAAAGGCCCTCCGCGTGGCGCCAGGCGTTAGTGAACAAAACTTGAATTTCTCAAAGTAAAATCCATCAGAAAAATCGTAAAGTACAACTTAACCACAACTTACAGGCGTGATAGCGTCGGATTGTAATTTGAATATATGACAAAAAAGCCTGATAAGCAGCCAGGGATTTTTCAATGATATCGCATTCCCCTCTTAAAGGCGAAGCTTAAGCGTCCTCTAATTCTGATGGTATTTCGCTGTCCTTTGGTTCTAGGCAACATTGAGGTAAATGTTGAAAACCGAGCCTTTCTAAATTTTTGGACACGTGCGCGCCTCGGGGCAACAGCAACCAATTAATAAAATAATAAAAAAAAGATCCTAGGGCCTTCACATTTTGATACAAGACGGCTTAAATTGCTCCTGTAAAAATGTGTTTCCAGCAATGCATTTGTGTTTAAAAGTGAAGCCGACTTTAAGGGGATCAGTGTGAGTTTGGTCTTTGTAAGCTGGCTTTCCCACGTTGTGTGTTGCAGTGAAGCCTACTCATAAACAAAAATATGATGCGAACGGAGCCCGATAACGCTATCGCGTTCCACTCGAAGCTTAAGCGTCCTCGAATTTTTCGCGGCTAAGATCGCGTTGATGCGAGCGCCGGCTTCGCTCGCTGCTGCTGCTGTGCTGACTCCAGAGTCTTGACAGCCAGTTTCCGCGGTCATCGAGTGAGATGCGTTCATGTTTGCTTGTGCGCGCGGGACACAATGCTTGTTAATATAGCTAGTGTGCCTATGTTTACAAGTTTATACGGCCGATAAAACTACTATCCTTACTTTGTATAGCTGTCCACTAGTTTGCTATCGCAATCGATGCTTCGCCTATCGAGCGAAACTGCATTTTTAGAATCTCCAAATTAAAAAAAAAATTGCATGCGGCAGATAGCACAATTCTTACCTTTGATCTAAATTACTCGATGAGGCGGCCATTAGTTTTACGAGAAATCAAAATGCTTCATTAAATAATTAACATAATTACGTTGATTACCTTTTAAGTAATTACTTTACGGCACATGTTTAAATCTACGAATTATAGCCGGTGAGTTCGCAAGGCGTATCCAATTGAAACCAATTCTCAGGAATGCACCAGTTTCGAGATAATAATTTTCAAAGTGTCCGACGAAATGCATTGGCGTTACAGTTTTTAACAAAACGCTGTTTTTGCTTTGAGGCACAAAAGTAACTGGAACACCAATGCATTTCGTCGGACACTTGGAAAATTATCTCGAAACTGGTGCAGTCCTGAGAACTTTTTCCAAGTGGATATGCTTGCGAGGCTATAATTCGTAGATCTATATATGTGCCGTGGAATAATTAAATAAAAATTTAGGATAATTATGTTAATTATTTAAGTAGTCATTTTGATTTCTCGTAGAAGTAATGGCTGCTTCATTGAGTAACTTAGATAAATGATTAGAATTGTGCTATCTGATACAGGTGATTTTAAACATTTTTGGACCTTCTTAAAAAAAACACTATATATGAACGAGAAGAAAAAAATTGAGGGGCCCTGTTTTTATTTAAGTCATACAATAAGAAGCCAACAAACAATGATGCCAAGGAGAGCGTAGGGGAAGTTATCTGCAGTTATTAATTGAATTACAGAAATGATAAGTAAATGGAAATGATAGTGGATGAAAAAACAAGTGGTCACGAGGGGGATACGAACCAACGTCTTCGCTTTACGCGTGCGATGCTCTTACCAATTGAGAAAACTGTTGAAAAGTACGCCGGGACCAACCTCCAGGAGTCAACCACGTGAGTTAGGTATACTAGACAATACCATAAAATCACATACTCGTCCAAATATCCTTTCCGGTAGTGTTGGGACTCGGGGTAGCCTTTAGGCCGGTGCTCCTTCAGCCGTAGGGATGAGTACGGCCGGGAATAAGAGCGAGAGAAAAGGTTTATTCTACATATTTACAGTGGCTCCAGGTATATGGAAGCCCACTCAATGTAGGAGCACTTTGACTGTCTGACTCACTACATATCTCAGCACACATGAAAACACGTCAGGACACACCCATTGAACCAAATGTGTTCGCTCGAAAAAGCAGTCATCTTCCCTAGTTTCCTACACAAGGGAATTCGATGGCCTTTATGCGGCCAATCAGAGGGGCCGTATCGTTCACAGAACTCCGCCTCTCATATCCAATTAAACTTCGATGCAAGGACGAGACAATCTGGAAACAGGGGGTTCACACTCCTTCCACGAAAGTCGTCGACTTGGTTTCTTGCTCTCCGTGACAGTCATCTTGCCAGGGTCGGGACAGTGACCTTCGTGCTGGTCCCCGCTTCCACGAAGGGTGGCGGTTGTGGTCGCTTCTAAGCACGGTGTAAGAATAAGGAGAGGTGCTGACACTCTCCCCCCAACGCGCGCGAAAGCGCCGCTCGCTCGCGTCCAGATTATGTTCGGCTTGGTTGCAGCTGATTCGGCGCCGTCGTAGAGGGCGCTGCGGTATGCGGTCCCAGCCTCGGCGGCAAGGCGCGTGCTGCCGCTGCTTCGTCTTCCTGCTTGCATGTGCGGTTGCGCTGTTTTGAAGGCACGATTTTTGTTCGCGTTCGTTTCATGAGCTTGTGCTTGGGTGTTGTCGCCACGGGACCTCGACGAAGGTGGCAGCGGGCTTCTGAGGGGCGTTTGAAATGGCTAGAAAGTGCTTCGTTCTGAACTGCAATTCTGCATACCTGACTTGTGCGGAGCGTGTGCCTTTATTCAAAGCGCCGTCCGACAGCGGTCGTCTAGAGCAGTGGCGCCGTGCAAATCTGAGGGCAGACCGAAGTCTAACGCCTACCGACCATGTCTGCACCAGCCATTTTTCAGAGGATACGATATCGATGGCATATTGTCACGACGTCGAAAGCTCGAGGGACAAACGAAACGCACTTGTCGGCAGAGGCAGTAACAAGAACGGACGGTTTTAAAATAGCGCGCGCTAGTCACTGCTTCTTCTTCTTGCTATGTTTTTCATAAGTGCCGATGTGTCTTATGCTGTCGTCATCGCCGCGCTAGACACGTGGCAATATTACGCGGAACGCTCGATAAAAGGATTCTCACCTTATTTCCAAGAGAGAGAGAGAGAAAGAAAGAAAGACAAGGAGGTTAGCCAGTGTGAATACCGGCTTGCTACTCTGTACTGGGGAAAGGGGCAAAGGGAATAAAAGATGATAGAAGAAAAAAAAACATTGAAGTAAGAAAATTTGCGCAATAACGCGACCCTGCGCGCTACAACGTTCAAAGCCAGTCGCACAATTCACAAGCCCTTAAAAACTTCAGCAGAGCCCTTAAGGCCTTGAGTGCCGAAGTCCGTCTACACCAGTGTCCTAAAGCTTTTTCTTCTGTGAGGGGGCGATTGTCCAGTTTTTCAAGCGCAGTCGCGAGCACTTTTCTTGCCACATTGTAGCGGGGACAGTCACAGAGTAGGTGCTTGATTGTATCCTCGCGGCCACAGTTGTCGCAAGCAGGGCTGTCAGCCATTCCAATGCGGAAGGAATAGGCGTTCGTGAATGCCACGCCGAGCCACATGCGGCACAGAAGTGTTGCTTCCGCTCGTGGTAACCCTGGTGGAAGACGGAGTTGCAGACATGGATCCAATCTGTGGAGGCGTGCGTTGCTGAAGTCACTGGTGTTCCACAGAGTCTGCGTAAGCTCGCGTGCGAGGGAACGAAGTTTTGTGGCTGCGTCTGTTCTCGACAGTGGTATGGATACAATAGGGGCACAATCGTGGGCCGATCGGGCAGCGTCATCCGCATTGTGATTTCCCGAAATTCCGCAGTGACCCGGTATCCACTGGTAGATGATAGTTGTGCCCCTTGTCGGTTGCGTGATGGTGAAGTAGTCGGATGTCTGCTACTAATTGTGCGTTAGGTCCGTGGTTGAAGGGGGACAGCAGGCACTGGAGAGCTGCCTTCGAGTCACAAAAGATGGACCATGACTGTGATGATTTGGGACCAATAAATTCCAGAGCAGCACGGATAGCTGCGAGTTCTGCAGCCGTCGATGATGTAATGTGAGACGTCTTGAATTGGATGGTGACAGATTTCACGGGAATTACCACTGCTCCAGCTGAACTTTTGGAGGAGACAGAACCGTCCGTGTAAACGTGGGTGCGTTCTCTGTGCTTTTCATGCATGAATGAAAGCACGGTTTGTTTGAGGGCGAATGACGACATGTCCGTTATCTTTCTGATACCGGGAATTACAAGAAGGGCTTGGATTGGATGCAGGCACCACAGTGGTAGAGATGGTCGTGCTGCAGGCGTGAAGTTCGACGGTAAAGTTCCATGGCTGGCGGCAATAATCCTGCTAAACGCTGAACGAGGTCGAGCGGCAGGAAGGGAGGCGAGATGATGCGATGGAAGTCGGGCGAAGTGCCGGATGTGTATCCTTAAAGCATCGACTTGAATGTACGTAGTGATGGGTTGATCATGCGCGATGGCTATTGTTGCTGCCGTGGATGCACACCTGGGAAGGCCAAGACATATTCTCAGAGCTTGAGCTTGCACAGACTGGAGGACCCGGAGGTTGGTCTTACCGGTCCCACTCAGTACAGGTAAGCTATAGCGTAGGAGACCCAGGAAGAGTGCATTATACAGTTGGAGCATCGCCCTCACAGATGCACCCCATGACTTTCCCGCGAGAAATCTGAGAACATTAATTAGCTCCTCGATGTTTCCAGGCACACAGTTCTGAGAATTTTCACACATCTGCTCCATGAGGAGCGTGTATTTCGGCAAGTCGATGCGTTGAACTGTGGTACAGTGTGACTTGCCGATGCCTTCGACCTTAACATATGTTGGAACATGGTGACTACCATGCGTTTCGTTGTCCGGGAACATCTGAGAACAGGTCTCGATCGATTGTCACTCCTAGAAAACGGTGCGTCTTCTCGTAGATGATTGGCTGTCCATTAATTTTGACAACATACGGTCTCATTGCTTTGCGCGTGAAAGCGACCATGGAGCACTTCTCCGATGACACATCCAGACCTCGTGCTCGGAGATAACCTGATGTAACTGTGGCCGCTTTTTGGAGTCTGGCGCGCACCTGGGGACGCGTAACTCCTCATGACCAAATGCATATATCGTCCGCATAGATCGACAAGTGGACGATTGCGGAAGGGAATGAACTAGGTCGATGAGCGCTAGATTAAATAGAGTGGGGCTCACGACTCCACCTTGCGGTACGCCACGGTAGGTGTTGTGCTGCGATGTCATACCATCCTCTGTTTGCACAAAGAATGACCTGTCCTTCAAATAGCTGATAATCCATCGAAAAACAAGGCCACCCAGGCCAACATCGCTCATAGCGTCCAGGATGGCTCGATGAGTTATGTTGTCATAAGCGCCTTTAACGTCCAGGAACATCGCCGCTGACAGTCTCTTTAGGGTTTTTTCGTGCTGAACCGACGAGACAAGATCTATGACGTTGTCTATAGAAGAACGTCCGCGTCGGAAGCCTGCCATAGCGTCAGGGTATATCTCGTATCGCTCTAAGTACCACTCCAGACGTGTAAGCACCATCCTCTCCATCACCTTTCCTAGACAGCTGGCCAGAGCAATGGGACGATACGACGCCACGTCTAGAGGTGATTTGCCTGGTTTGAGCAGAGGCACAAGGCGGCTGGACTTCCATACAGCAGGAACCACTCCTTCACGCCACGAATTATTGTACACGTCCAGAAGAGCTTGCCGAGCTGTTTGACCAAGGTTGGCAAGAGCTGCGTACGTCACCCCGTCAGGTCCAGGCGATGAGGAACGTCTGCACGCTGCCAATGCCGCTTGCAACTCCTCGGTCGAAAACAGATTGTCCATACGAGAATCCCTCGAGATGGGAACGTCATAGGAATCATGCGCGGTGAACGAGGACGGTTGGCCGGCAACCTTCAAACAGAAGTTCTCCGCTACGTCGATCTCTCGGCGACCTTGGTAGAGAGCCAGGCATTTGAAGGGGTGGCGCTGTTGCGGCGATGTTCGAAGACCGCGCACCGTCCTCCATATATATGACAGGGGTTTATGGGGGTCAAGAGAATTACAGAAACTCTTCCACCTTAGAGACTGCAGTAAGTTGATCCGACGCTGGATCTTCTTCTGTATGCGTCTCGACTCCCTTAAGTCGTAGATGGACTTGGTGCGCCGGTAGCGTCGTTCAGCGCGACGGCGAATTGCTCGGAGGCGTTCCAATTCCGCTTCGAATTCACAAAATTTTGGTGTAGGCCTAAAAACGCTTGTGGCCTTTTGAGCAGCGTCATTAATTAGCTCCTCGATGTTTCCAGGCACACAGTTCTGAGAATTTTCACACATCTGCTCCATGAGGAGCGTGTATTTCGGCCAGTCGATGCGTTGAACTGTGGTACAGTGTGACTTGCCGATGCCTTCGACCTTAACATATGTTGGAACATGGTCACTACCATGCGTTTCGTTGTCCGGGAACCATTTCACACTGCTACTGAGGGATCTTGAAACAAAAGTTAAGTCCAGGCAGCTGCTGTAAGTCAATCCCCGCAGAAAAGTGGGACTTCCATCATTAAGGCAGCAGAGTGCATGGTTCGACGCGAAGGTTAGTACATGTCGTCCTCGGCAATCCATCTTTAAACTTCCCCATAGCGGATGATGCGCATTGAAATCGCCGGTAATAATCCATGGTCCAGGTGTCGATTTTAAAATTGCACTTAGTCTTGCGTTGTTAAATCGGCTCGAAGGTGAAATGTAGGCACCTACGAGCGTGAGTGTGACGTTCTTGCATTTTACGGTCAAGCATACGTACTGATTGTCGTCATCAGGTGCCACAGGGTGTAACACATAAGTGAAATCACATCTGACGTAAACGATGACTTTGCTGCGGTCGCTACAGGTGCCAGACATGAAAGCTTCATATCCTGATAAACAGATCGCGCTATCAATGTTTGGCTCACAAATAACGATGATTGGAAATTTGTTCTTAAAAACAAAGGCACGAAAGTCCGAAATGCGGGATTTAAGACCACGGGCATTCCACTGGAAGATAAACGCTTCCTTGACTTGCTTAAGGAACGAGTGCAGAGGAGCAGCCATGGTGCTTCTCAAGACTGGACAGTACCGGATTCAGCGCATCCAGTATCTGAAGCGCACCTCGAGCCGCCGGAGTGTGTATGGACGTCAGGAGAACACGGAACGTGTTCATAAGGGCCCTTATCATGGTGACAACTTGTTTGTCGTCTTCGTGGCTGCTGTCCGAAGGTGAAGTATGATTCGGCGAGCGTGCGTCATGTAGCTTCTCCGCTGGTTGGTCTAGCCTCGGCAACGGAGGCCACTCCTCGCGTGAGGCAATGACATTCGAGACTTTCTGCGTAGGATCCTCGCTGCTAGTATTGCTAGTTGTCTGTGGAAGTGTGTGGACTGTCGGCGGACGCGGTGCATCCTTAGCAATAGCAGTGGGTTTCCTCGAAGATCTCCGGCGATGCGAACGCCGGCGTCGCACCTTAGCGGCAGCCTTCCTGTGCGACGAACCATCCCTGACCATTTGCCTCAAGACTTTCATCTCCTTTTTCACATGTGGGCAATTCTTGGAAGATGCGTCGTGAGAGCCTTGGCAATTGGAGCACTTTTGGTTTTCTGCACGACAGGCGTCGGAGCTGTGTGACCCAGAGCATCGTGAGCACACGGCTGTCTTTGTGCAAACTGCACTAACGTGCCCTATCCTTTGACACTTCCGGCACTGAACCAAACTGTCCAATAACCCTCACACGGTCAAATAAACCTCGAAAGCCGCTGCGGAAGAGAGAACCTCCTGTGTGCCGCAGTAGTTTGTGCAAATTTTGCTGCATGTAAAAGATATAGACTGCGTGTTTACTATAATGCACCAATATTGGAAAATATGTAAATGTCACGTAGCTGGACAGAACCAAGGTAATGTTGTCTGCCGTCGCTTGGAGATACTCAGATTATTTTTTTATTCTGCTTAATTACATAATTATTTTCACAATTGATTAATCAACTCTTTTAATGCTATAATTGGATAAAAATATGAACGAGATAATTGTACAGCAGCGTGGAAAACCCCCAGTATAACTTTCTGTTGCTCAATACGTGATACATAAAAGTGTTTTCCGAGCGTGAACGAAACCCGTGAATACAGCAATATTGCCGCGCGACTGGCCGCTCGAGGCACTTTGTGTGTATTCGTGAGCTTCTTCCATGCTCGGAAAAACACTTCTACGTAGCGCGTATTGAGCAATACAAAGCTGTATCGGGAGTCTTTCATGTTGCTCTACAATTTTCTCATTGACACTTTTAATCTAATTATAATGATTGAGAAGTTGATCAATAAATAAGACTAATTATCTAATTAGGCGGAATGTAAAAAATAACCGAGTATCTCCAAGGGACGGCAACAACATTACTATGGTTCTGTCCAGCTACGTGACATTTGCATATTTTGAAATATTTGTGCGCCCTGTAAAATACTGCTGTTTTCTGTGCAGATGTGTGCCTGATTTTCAAATTTGTTCCATCCTGGCAACTGAATTTTTTTTTACAATGCGCGTGCGGTGTATATTACACGCTTGCATGTTTTTATACATTTTTCCATTGTGTGAGTGTATGAGACCGCAAGCTTCTGGGATGGTTATCACCTATTAAAATTATCGAGCTGCTTCAAGCACAAGTTTTTTCGTATTGTGTCTATGCAAAAAAAAAAAAAGGTCTATGGGATTATTGTGTGGTGGGTGTAAGTGTATTTGTGGACAGGCTGTAGCATGCATGCATTGTCAAACACGCTTACATTGGCACATTCTCATATGCAATTTAAGAAAAAAGAAAGTCACCTCTTTTTTTAGATCTTGCAAGAGCCACTCAGTCCTCAATGGACGAAAGCCCAATGAATAATATACACGGTCTATGTTAAGTGGAATTGGAATAAAAAAGGCATTTGCTCAGGTTTTCATCAGTAAACTGTGGTAGTGATGCTCTAATTCAAGATAGACGCCTGCCTTCGTCCCGCCTAATAAATTCCCATTTGAAAGAGTTTTTACATAGCTGATGTGCATTCTCATCTTAAGTTCTAGCCATGAACAGCCACTTTGCTCTAGTGCATTGCATATCAGAAGTTTGCGCCGTTTCATTTCTTAATTTATATCGCGGCCACATTGAATTCGCGCAACGATGATTGAACGGTTTTCTGAGCGTGAATGGAAGCAGCGGTAAGCATGAAATACATTTTGTGGTGCAGTCACTATTTTCTTCTCATCGAGGGGTAGCACGTGGGCTAACACTTTCATTTTTTTATGCTTGGATGAACGGCTAGACCGGACGAAACAAATTGCGCGCGCGAGGGTAACTTCAGTGGGCTTTGAGTGCTGCCCGATTGATCCGTGTTCACGTCATCCACGCCCTTCACAAGGAACCTTCATGTTAGCGAAGCCTGGTACACATCACTTTAATGTGAAATAACGATTTTTTTCGCGCTTTGAGGTTTACTCACTCCACTATGAACGAAAATTTAGCGGAGGCAGAGGAATGCCAAGCTGCCGGCGCCGTTAAGCTGGGACCGCTGGCCGCGGCGCCATCTATCGGCTCGCAGCAGAGCTACTCGGTGCGCCCGCGCGCGGCCGAACATAATCTGGACGCTCGCTCGCGCGCAGTGTCAACACCTAAATATTCTTCCACCGTGCTTCTAAGTGAGCTTATTTGCCATCGCGCCACAGCCGGTGTCAGATCGCGTAGCCAGGTAGGCGGCCGCTGATGAAGGGGGTGGCATCGGGAGAAGCACCCAAAGGAATGCGCACTGCCCAGTTGGGGCACTTGTTTGCCCGTCACCGTCGGTGTCGGGCACTGTCGCCGTCTGGGCGACGCTGATGAAAGGGGCTGCCTCGATGGAAGCAACCAAAGAATGCGCCCTGCTGATTCGGGACGCAAAAAGTATAGCCAAGGCCATCTTGACTGTGCTTGGCATCCTCCTATTCGTGCATTAATGACGCCAGCGTCTCCATCGCCTAGCTTGCAGAACTTTCCTAATATGATAACCATATTTACATGGAATACCTGCAGCCTCCGCAGTTACCTCTTCGACTTCAAAAAATTTCTTCACACACACTGCTTCCAAAATTTATGAAGAACCAACTCCTGTTGCTATTCAAGAATTCATTTAGCACGATTAGGGAGGGGATTGTTTGTGGCAGTATGTTGCATTATGTGTTATGGATGGCGCTCCCCTTACCACCGTACCTCACGTGTACGTGGTAGTCAACCGGTACTTTGAGCACCACTTCCTCAAAGACCAGTTCTGAACCCCGTGCAGCTTGTGATACCAGAGGAGAAGCTTCTCAAACGAAAGCGTTTGCGTCTTCTGCCAGAGGCACAGTGTCTGGACGACAGCATCTCAAAACGTTAGCTGTCACGAAGGAAGAATGTGAGAACGCTCTCCATACCACCGGTACCACCTTGTGGTTTTTACCGCTGTGTTAAACTGCACGTATTCGGGATCGGCCCACGCAAACAGTCAGGCAGTCACAGAAGATCGCAGTTAGTCTCCAAAGAGAAATAAACGCGTAAAAAAGTATAAAGGAAAGACACATGAGATATGGGCCCTCGTGCACCACGCAATAGGCAAGCGGAAATTTCTAGCCGATGAGCGCTAGGGCGATATGAAAAGGAGTAGAGCAGCGGACAGCGGATGACGAGGGCCGATCGTGACGTGGGCGTCACTAAACGCTACAACGAATCAAACAATGTGTTGAAAGCTCCGGTAACAGAGATGACCACTTTCCCAAGAGTAAATGAGCAGGAGGGCCCCGAAGGAAGTGAGGACCGGCATCAGAAGAAGTTGGCTTGCCGAGGCTGCCTGACGTCATGCTCCCTCCTAGTCCTTTTTCTTCCTCCATGAGAAAGACATAAAAGCAAAGGAAAGGCTAAGCAGAGGATATTGGCTACTCTGCACTGGGGAAGGGGAAAGGAGTGCGAAAGACGAGAGAAAAAGAAGCGAAGAATGAACAATGTAAAACTGCCTGTGTGGGCACCAGGGGCGTAGCTGCAGCACCCCCCCCCCCCCCCCCCCCCAATTACCCACCCTTTGTTCTCTCCCCGCTACAGCTCCCAGAGACAGACGCTTGTGACGACGCTGGCGCGCCTCGACGACCGGCCGCTTTCTGAGCAGACGATCTTAAGAGTGCCGGCTGACACGGTCTTCACGCCAGAAGGCGCTGAGCGCACTGCTGTGGTTCCCCCGGACAAGCGACCTGCTTGAACGACTGTGACACTCCTGAGTTCCTTTGTGTGCGTGCGTGTTTTTTTTTGTTTTTTTCTGATCACCCTCTATTTCTACGTGTGTGCACTTTTCTTTATCTTTCTGTCTCCCCTTACCCCTTCCCCAGTGCAGGGTAGCAAACTGGATACCTACCTTCCGGTTAACCTCCCTGCCTTTCCCATCTCATTTATCTCTCTCTCTCTCCTTTGTTCTCGTCGGTTCGCGCTGACATAATTCAATAAACCGGTGCTACTATCACAATTTCATTCCTGGGCGCTTCCGTTTGGGTTGGTAATTTACAGCGAATCATGTCCGCATATAGGAAAAAACTGGCACGGTGTTTGTCAAGGCTTTGACACTCTGTGAGGTTTTGGGCGAGAATGTGGCGGCCGCATTGCGGCGGCGGCATTCTGAAGCAACAAATGCGCAACAAATGCGCAACAAATGAAGCAACAAATGCGGCAGCCGCATTTTAGATAAAGGCGAAAATGCTCGAGGCACTTTTAGATTTAGGTGCACGTTAAAGATCCCAGGTTGTCGAAATTTCCGGTATACATTTCCGCCGCTTCCCTTCAGGTGCCGGTTAGGGCTCGCGCAGGATCTTAGGCTACGTTCATACTTGGTCTCGAAGCTGGCGGAAGCGGCAAAATCTTGCAGAAATCCGCCCGCCCAGGCGGCAAAACAGGCAGAAAAACAGGCGGCCAGCCACATCGGTCTCGGACCGATTTTTTCGCCATGGCGAAGCGGAAACCCGGCGGAAAGTCGTTCTGCTCGACCGGAAGCTACACTAGCATGTAAAAATCCGGTCGTAAAATGGAACATGGCACCAAAAGTGTAGGCTGTAATGCTGATCGACGCGATCAAGAACCACCCCTTGCTCTACGACAAGAGTGGTACTAAAACGTACTGTCAGCAATACTCGCGATAGTTTTCAACGTCGCGCGATCGGAGGTGCGGCAACGAAGCCTTGGCGTGACCCAACTTCTTACACTTAAGCAAAGCCAGGCGAACCCACCACCGCCGTTTCCGAGGTGTCCACGTCTTCCGTTTATTCATTGTCCATTTCTAGAAAACAAGTAGGTAGAAGTATAAAAGCCATTTCTTCTTCCACTTCCATGGCAGACAATAGTTAGGCAGATTCCTCGTTGGCGCTCCATAATTCTCCTCGCACGTGCACTGTATGTTTGCTTTTCTCGTCGCGAAGATAGATTGGGAGCGTAGGTCTCACGTAGGACGCGCAGGCTTCGGCGAGCCCCAAAACAAGCGCCAGCCCGGGTTTTAGCTTTGGTGTTCCCGTTGCCGCTTTGGAGTCCTGGAGGCGCCGACAATAATACGAAATGTAAATGTTATTACAACTTGTAAATAAAAGCTATTAAAGAAATATAATCATGCCTAGGCATCAACCTGTGACTCAGCGCTACCGCGCCCGTGTGAGGAGAATTACGGAACGCCAATGAGGAATTTACCGAAGGTCGCAGATGACAAGCGAAGTGGCGCAAAATGATCACTTTTGATGACGGGTGGGTCAATGAATACTACAATACCGCTCGAAATGCGATAATGAGCGCCACCACACCGACAAACGTACGCAGACTAGATGGATGTGGACGAAAGCGGCAGCGGCGGCCGCGGCGGTAGCAAAAAAAATGTGAACTTGGCGCAGAAAAGATTTTCCGGCCGCTTTGGCCTTTCCGCCCGCTTGCCGCTTCCCAAGTGTGAACGTAGCCTGGTCTGCGCGCGAAACGTCTCTTGTTTGCGATTGCGCCCCTACGGAAGGCTGGTAGTTACTGTTGTGTTGTTGAATCCTAAACCAGCAATTACGGAAGGCTGGTAGTTGCTGTTGTGTTGCAAACCAGCAATGTACACACGAAGGGGTTGATGCCAGCAGTGAAATTCCACCGACTCGCAACAGAATGCATGAAACAGACAGCCGACAAGCATGGATTACTGCTGTGCGCAGTACAGCGTAAGTGAACTCTTGTTGCAGGCGCTGACAGTTCTCGTCGGAGTTCACGCGTCCTGAGAAATTGATTATGCGCAATATGCACTGAACAAGACAGGAGTTCATTCCTGCATCACTAGTACACCGATCAGTCGAGATTCTGTGAGGTACAAGGCCGCTTCCTGTTTGCACAGGCGTAAGTAAAGCAGAAATGAGTTGCACGCACTACTTAAAATGCATACACATACCATGTCTATGCTGTGCTGTGAAATATTCTGTACAATTCTGAATCTGTTGACGTAAAGGCAAATGACGGCTGCACGCTCGCACACAGCGGAAGACACAGCGGCTCATGCACTTGCCGCAGGAAATGCAACCCTCTCGTATGAGGGAGCAGGGCGACGAAAGCTTCGGGGGAAAAAAAAAAAGCATTACGCGTTTTTGCGCGTATTTAAGTTTTCTAGCGCAAAGACGCAGCGAACAAGCTATTGCTATGGGAGTAGGTATAGCCTGGTCACACGTGCATTTTCACGTGTATAGCCGTCCTTGACTTGTGAAACGCACTTCTCCCCGACGAGGACGACGCTTAACGGAGATTAACAATTAATGATGTCTACCCCGATCGGGCGGGTCGTCTCAATGATGCGTTTTCGAAGACTGGTCCATTCAGTGGCACGATGAGAGACCGTTGCTCCAAACGCCCACTGTACCTGTCGTACTTACTGTATTTTACTGAGTACTTACTTTTTTACTTAATTTCTTCACAAGCACACGCACACGCGAGGGGGGGGGGGGGGTCCCATGTCTTTGATATACAGGTAGAGTCTGCTTAAACTACCGATATTTATTATCGATCACGTCACATAGAGGAAAGCAGACGCTTGCCCCCCCCCCCCCCCCAAAAAAAAAAAAAAAAAAAAAAAAAATTCCGGCTACGCCCCTGGTGGGCACTAACATACCGACATCGCCTCACAGTGTCACACACAGTCTCGGTGTCCTGCCGAGAAATACAGTATACCACACAGTGTAGTGTCGCACAGTCACAATTTGTCGCACAATACGGTATCCTTTAGGTAACGCAGCAATACTTATAGGACTGCTCGCGCTAATGTCCGTGTAGGCCAGTGTCCAAACATTTTGCTTTCTGTGAATGGGCGTTTGTCCAGCTGGTCTAGTGTGGAGGAATGCGCTACACCTTGCTAGTTGACAAAATGAAGGTGCACAATCGTTTCGCTGCACCCGCAGAAGTCACAAAGTGGCCTGTTGGCTATTCCGATGGTAAACGCGTACGATTTTGAAAATGGCCCTCATAACCATGCATAGATGGGCTGGACGGAAAACGAAGCCGAAAATTATATAGATCCTGCGCCGCCTGCTTTATTAAAATTCCCAGACCATCATCCTGACGCTTCCGTTTGCCGGTATTTTTTTTTATTTTCGCATGCTACATGGTTCCAGGTGAGCATAGCGGAGCGCAGATACTAGGGCGTACTTCTACATGAAGCTTGATGCCTGATCCCGAAGGCGCAGATACGCGGCGATGTGCTTCACATCCCTTTCGTGCGGCGCCGCTCCAGTCGCTGGGAGCAGGTTGACACGCGCGCACCCAGGGCCGCGTGCGAGTGGCTCTGGGTGCGCATGGATTTGCTTTAACTTAGTCCTTCTGGCTTCAAACGGCTTCGCTACTTTGTAAACTCGCCCTTTTCAAGAATGTACTGTGCAATGAACAATCAAGTAAACATTAATAAAGCTATCTGACGGCAGGATCCGAACATAGGACCTCTAGTACAGAAGCCCGATATTGAAACCATTACGCCACGGACGTATGAATCGACAAGCGGCATATAGAACGCCCTTGTGAAAATGTCGCGGGCAACTGAGCGCGTTCAGACGCTTGGCATGTTTCGATTTGGCCCCCTCGACAGGCTGAACCGCTGCAATTAGTATATATGCAATTGTGTGTGTTCGCAGAGCATTTTGCACTTGTAAAAGTAGACACTGCTCCGAAATTTTGGACAATAAAGGCAGATAAAGCGTATAATAAACAAAGCAACGTACAGGAGCGTTGGAATCTACAAACACGAAGATCAGACAAATCCATGTACTTCACATCATTCCCATGGCGGCTTAGCGATCGCAGCGCCGTAGTTACCTCTAGTAATTATTGTATAAAACTATAGCGCACCGTGTCGTGCGCTACGTGCAGCTCGACCACGACGTTCGCCTGGTATCGTGCTATAGCTGTTATCAACTCCGTCGGCTGTTTCGCGACAGTACGGACAAACCAAGAAGCCTGTCACGAAAGACTATCACATTGGAACAGAACACAGCTATCGTAAAGGCTGTCACGTCAGGCGCTTAGTCGCGAACGCCGAATATTCTTTTTTGCTGTTTTATCAACTTCATCGCGAGAATGGATATAAAGTATTGCATGCAACGAATTTCGGCTCCTCCTTCAACTTCGCTAAACTAGTTTACACACTACCGTTCACTTACTTTTTTGAAGCGCTAACGTCGCAATATAGCTGCCAAGTACCAGAAAAAAAGCATTAGTCGATACATTTTGCAGTTCAACGTCACGTTTCGTCATCTTGATGAAAATGCAAAATTGCATAACTTCCGCTTCCCAGCATGAATTTTAAAACGCGTGACCTCTCGACAACCAATCATAGCCAGCATGGCGGATAAAGGCGGCCGTGCAGCCGCCATGTGTCGAGAATGAAGCCCCTGACGACCAACGACCGCCTAATATTGCAGCGAAGCTGTATACCTTTCGCTGGTCGGAAAATTTCATGGCGTAAACACAGAACTCCAGGCTAACAATTGAAGGCAAATGGCATATCTTTGCAATCAGGCATACAGCATGTTATATATATATATATATATATATATATATATATAGAGAGAGAGAGAGAGAGAGAGAGCAGACGCGCCTCCGTCCAACGGCATCGCCAACGCTCGGCCCGCGCTGCTGGTTGCTGGTGTATTTGGAGACGGTGCCCACGCTGCCTCGCCGTTCCTTGAACTCGCAGCGTCCTTAACCACGCACCTCCATCAATTGAGAAGATGTTTTTGGGCGGTGTCCATCAAGGACGCTACGAGTTCAAGGAACGGCGAGGCAGCGTGGGCACCGCCTCCAAGGACACCAGCGACCAGCAGCGCGAGCCAAGCGTTGGCGATGCCGCTGGACGGAGGCGCGTCTTCACAACACGCACACAGTGACGTCACCACGCTTTCATATAGAGATGGGAGACCCGTCTAGCAACTCGTTCAGTTCATTCTGACTGCCATGGGTAGACCACGGAAATTAGACACCAGAAGAACAGCGTGAATACAATGCTCGACCATGTGTGGTGTTTGACACAGCTTCGCTGGACATACACGTTAGCAGGCCGGGATGGCGGTAATTTTTTTGTGTGCTTGACATCCGCAACAAGATCTCGGCATCCACTTTGCAGAGTTTGCCAAGCAGCCGAAAAACAGACTTCACGTAGGATAAGGCACTGCGCATTTAATGGCAGCTACCTAACGCGGTACGCCAAAACAGGGCTCAGTAGAGTCTCTGGGGCGGACCCATGGTGGACTTGATGTGCAGGGAACGAATGTTCTGCCAGTTCTTCTTCAAAAGAGATACTAGGTAGTTGACGGCCAGGGTGATGTTCAGGGCCAGCTCGTCCGGCTTCATCCCGACATTCCCGACAGCAACTGCAAGGCACAGCACCTATCACGGAAGAAAAGGTTTACGGTGAGAACAAGATCATAACACGAGACACTAAAGGGAATGATGGGCATCAGAGCTGCACAAGGGGTAACCAATGAAACCATTCGATGTCCAGTGGTAAGTTCATGACATGCATTTCCAGAACACAAGCATCTTTATGATACAATGCCCTCAAAAGCTTAATGCAGAAACCGTTGTGATCTGTCAATCACAAAATACCTTGGAAAGAAATGTAGGAAAATGGAGCACTTGTCACTACCTCACGCACTTTCAGAATGCTGCATCTTTCGAAAGCTCACACGAGCATTATGTAAAATTAAGCTGCTTGGGCATTAGCTATTACTATAGTGTACTAGAATATGGGGTAGTGTGTTCAGGGAGGACCTGCGGCTGCCGCACTTGGTGACTTGGTGTCGAAAGCCACGAGATGGTGCTACCAGAGCATGGGCTGTTGCATCATGCACCACTTACAATGCGCTAAGGCGCGTTGGAGACATCGCGCTTAAGAATCTGCTTTTTAATCGCTAACACGTCAATGCTACCACGTCCCTGCTTCGACGGCATCCTACTGAACCAGAATCCGTCAGAGAGCTTCTTGAAAATGCACAGATAACGGCGGCATGCACATGCAATTCTTACAATTACGTGTCACACATGAACAAACTGTATCAATGAAAATCTATCTCCTTCGTATGCAAATATCACTCAAACGATACATGAATATATTATGTAGAGAGACTGGCTACTGCATTTCTAAAAGTCACAGGATCAACAATATATTGGATATAGAAAAAGTATTTAATTACAATATGATTAACTATTTACTCCATTATTTAGGTAATATGAGTAATACGAACCAACAGCAGAAATATTTTTCATTAATTGATGATCATACGTTTTAATTACTTGAGTTATTTCAAGGTTGGGTAACTAAAATTCAATAATGAGGTAATTAGCATTCAGCCCTTTATATTGCGGTGACAACCGCTGTGTGTAATTCAAACTGGAATACGTCTCAGGGAAAATCAAGTCTTTAAACAATGAGTCGTTAGAACCACATTAACTACGAAAAAAAAAGTCACAAACAACACAAACTTGGACGTAAGCTCTAGCGACGGATCGACGGATGTTGGCACCGTCGCTGCTGTCGAATGGGCTGGCATCAAAGTGCCGGACCTTGCCGCCTCACCGCAATGCATGGCGCGTGCCGCCCCTGAACACACTACCTCCTAGTAAACTTGACTATTATATAGGGGTGTGCAAATATTCGAAACTTTAGAATAACCAATCAAATAGTGTCCTTGGTTAGCAGCGCGACGACCGGCGTCGGAAGTGAGGGACAGGAAAGAGCGCACGCCCAATGCTTTCCTGTCTCTTCTCACTTCCTGCGTCGGTCGTCGTGCTGCTAACGAAAGATGCAACATTACCAACATGCCTGTTCCAGCATTGCGATATATTGTTCTCTTCGATTCGGTCCTCGAATCGAATAGTCAATTTTTGAAAATACGAATATTTGTCGAATACATTACGTCGTCGACTGCACAAGATCAAACATGAAATTGAAGCGAAAAATGCAATATTTTTCATCCTATCCACAGTGGACTTACCGTACTAGAGCACGCTACGTACGTCGCTCAGTCAGCCACAAATTTTCGGCTAAACACGATCACTCACAATAAAGTGTCGCACAGCATTCGGCATTGTTTGATACTATTTACAGAATCAGACCTTGTGTCCTCATCAGATTAAATCAGGAAGTGTTTTATTGCAGCATACTTTTATATGATGTCGCACCATCTGCCGCAACAATTCGACCCACAGAAAAAGTTTTTATTCTGCCGTCCCCCGCAGACGACACGCATACATTTCTGGTCGGCACGGAATACTCAGATATTAATTGGTGCTCAAGATTACTTTTACAAACTGATAATACATAACCGCGTGTATTCTGAGAACGCGGAGCTTGTGAATAGGTTTAGTTGCTCTAAATGATCTTTGTTCTTTTAATAAGAGATGCTTTATAACGTGAAGTGCAATGACAAACTTTCTATTCCTGCGAGTAGCAGGATTTTAGATTGTTTCATCTTCATGATGAGAAGGCTGTACAATATTAGCAAACTATCCAAAAAATAGTCAAACGCCTTTAAAACAAAGTGCTCGCGACCTCAAATGCTTTTCGTTATACAGGTCACTTCGTTGAAAAGCTCGCGCACCGTACAGCTCTATAGAACAGACTAAGCATGTTCAGTGAAATATTTAACATGAATTCATAGATACTTAGTGAATGAACTCGCCAATTTTTTTTATTTTTTTTGCCAACTTCGTCTGACAATGTGCGAATGCAGTCAACCTTATTGCACAGTTTCACAGCATGCTCCGCGACGACACGCAGTGCCCACCCAAAGCAAAGCTGAGATCGCCTAATGCCGCTGTCGCCAACTTGCCGTCAAAATTCGTGGTTCGTTTACGGGATCAGCACTGTTGTCTTCGTTCATATTGGCGTCCTTTCCGCCCTAGATGGCTTTAAAGACGTAGTCGGTCGTCTGTTACGATTACATCACGTCATCATCAACTACGACGTATTTGTTAGCCATCGCAACCGCTGACGCGTTACAAGAAGCAGCGTACCAGTTGAGCGATTCCTGGAGCAGTGCATCAGGACTATACCAGGGGAGTGACATATCCATAGAGAATATGGGGACAATTTTTCTGTTGTCATCAGCATCTCCTGGCTACAAAGGCAAACACATAAAGCCTCTAGAGTAGTATTTTATTAAGATTTTGGCTTCATTGCTTCCTTCTATTTATATTACCAGTACTTACTAAGAAGTGAATGCTTTTATTTTCAGGTTTTACAACAAAATAACTTAGTGAACTCTGGACATAGCTCAAAACGTATTTAGCCCAGTCCAGTATTGAGCCGACACAAAGGTGGTCGAACTGCAGTGTGCAAGTTTTGGCGGTGATCCATACAGAAACATTCCTCAATGCGGAATCGCATCGATAAGGCGAATCGTTTGCTTCGTCGCTCACGCTGTTTTCTGCCGTTTTGCCGCTTTAAACAGAGTGAGGCGGTGACGCACCTCGATATTGAAAGTGCCGCCTGCGCCGCCGCTTACGACCCAGAACAAAAGTACACTTCAGGTGACCGCTGGCGCTGCTTAATTTACGTTACAAGTCGGCGAGTAAAACTAAAGTGTCCAAGTATTTGTATGTTGCAAAAAAATACAGTAAATAGGCTTAAGCTTGCCTCTGGATAGAGGTGCTCCCGTAGTTCGATCGTGCCGCGAAACTCAACTTTTGTCATCCCACAGACTACATGTATACTTCTGACATCGACCCTTTCGTCAATGCGTCGCTATCTCTGCTGTTAGCGCTAGCACAGATCACACCTCGGTGACTGTGGAGGGCAACGGCGACACATGCTAGGTAGTTTCATTGTAAATCAACAAACTACCGTCAGAGATGCCTGAATTTCTTCGTTGCAAAGGCAAATTCATTGTAGTGGTCTTCGTCGCTCACGATACGCTCGAAAGATAGGATTTCGGCTGGGACATAATCATTCGTTATACAGGTCGCTGTAGAGGCGTTTGACTATTCGATATTCGATTCGCTTCATTTGACAGATTTGTAGTCGGTCTAAAAAATTGCTATTCGCACACTCCTAGCTACAGTATGAATCAAGGAATGCAAACTTTAATCCTTGGCGCTCTACTGTTTGCACAACATTCCAATTATGCTGAATGAACTGTAGGAATGTCAAGGCAACACATTCGGTTCCACAAACTTGCACACTAACACTGACTGGCAGAGCAAGGCATACCTTGCATTACACATCTGAGGTCGCCAAACTAACACCAGCTATGAAGAAACAGCGCTGCTCACAAACCTGTAGAAACGACATGCAACTATTACAACCTAACCGCAACAAGAGCCCCACGCAGGCGTCGTCCTACGTACACATCAATTACTGACAACCACTTTAGCCAATTGGAATACATTTGGTCACTGGTGTCTTGGTTCACTGCAAGCAACCAAGAAAATGATGCCTTTCATCTAGTCTCCATTCGCACCTTCATTTTTACACACTGAATAAAGGTCTGAGCGACATCTTTCAGACTCGTTTACACCAGGACGCTCCCTATAAAAGCTCTAAAACTTGCCATAAATGGCTAGAACACGATAAGAAGTACAAGCCATATTTCACAGAACGGATCAAATCCGTTATACCAACAAAAATACAGGCAGCCAACCGTGCTACCACAACTAACAGCAGTTATCCAGTGTGACTGCTTGAAGTCAAACATAATCTGCCTACTAAAGTATAATCGCATGCATAATCTGTCAATATCGAGAGTTTTGTACAATCTTCTAACCATCTTGCTGCACGTTATACAAAGTAAATACAATTGTTTCTTCGCACCTCCCTATATGCTATAAGGCAATCAAATTTTATGATGGGAACGCAGCTTAAGCAGCTAATCGTGTCAAATCGGAAGAGGAACTACACGGCATACCTTCTTCATCTGGAACTTGATGGTGGCCTTGATATCGTCAAGCTTAGCTATCATGGAATCATTGTGGGTAAGCAGCGTGGGGAACTTCCCTGCCTTGTTCAAACCAGGGCCCAGAAGACGCGGAATCTGCTTGATCAGCGACTCGGACGCCATGAACGCATGATACTTCTTGGCTGTAGTGGTGAGAACGGAAATAAATGAGGACCCGACCTAAAGGCACACTAACAGAAAGGCCTAGGTGATGCTAATAGAACAAAAGCTAATAACTTGACAGGTGCATTTAAACTAAAGGTGAACACACCAGCTTGATTTTCTTTGTTTCATGCTACCACTGAAAACAAGAGTCAATTTTCAACTAGTGTACTTTGCCCAGGCATATGTTAGCTGTTGGCTTCCAGTTCCAGCTACCAGTTCAGGCTACATAGTGTTAATCGAGAGAGAGAGAGAGAGAGAGAGAGAGAAACGTTACTAAATTAAGAGAAAAACCGCATTGTCCTTCAAGGGCCCCGGGCGTGGGTGAAGTTCTCAGTCCAGGACCCCATTAGCCCCGGCTGCCCGGCGCGCGCTCCTGACCAGATCGAGCTGGTCCCAGGAGTCGACGCTGGACAGCGTCGAAACACCCCACGTTTGTGTGTTGGGGTGTGTTTTGTGGGTTTCCACTAACTTCAGGTGACACGTGCAGTTTTCATCAAATCACTCTGGTAGCAGCTCAACTAGCCGTCCCACATATTTTGCTTAGTGCTATCAACAGTGCTCATATCTGACTTCAAAGAGGACCACATCATTGTGTTGTTAGTTTTGGTTTCGGTATCCTGTCTGGAAACCCTGTGAACCTCTGTGGCGCTGTTGTTCCTATGTATATATTTGGGTGTCAGAAAATAAACGGGCATCATTCGTTGGGTTACGGCTGGTTGGATTTCTTCGTCGGCCCGTAGGCCGCAACACCACAATCAAGTGCCAAGCTTTAACACAGCAGGTTATAAATTAATGCCAAAGCATCAAGCGCCCCGGAAGACACGGAATCGGCACCAAGCAGATTATACATGCAAGCACGCACCAAGTTTCTTAACTTGCTTCTTGTTTTTGTTGAGCTTCTTCAGTTGCTCAACGTCAAAGCAGTCGAGGTTGTGGCGTTTGGCCTCATCGCAGTGTTGTTGGTCACCCAAAACGCACACACGGAACTTCGGCCTAGGGATGTACCTTAGCCTGTGAGGTAAGAGGAACAACTTTAGCATAGCAATATTTAAAAGCAAATACAACAAAACTGTATTACACGTGCTCAGAAATGCATGTGCAATCAGTGCACTCCATTGCCCAATGCTCGAGTCACCACTGAAACTATGCACATAAGAACTCCACCAGCCCTTTAGTTTATGAAGTCCTCAGCATATCTTGAAGTCGCAGCACAGCACTCCGAAAAGCTTCTTAATCACACACACACAAAAAAAGCGACAGCCTTCGAACGAAGCAACAGACGCAGAAAACGGCAAATTCTTGCTTACTATTCCACTACAGACGTAACGCTCGCGAATAGTGTGGGATCCATACTTTGTAAAAATCCATTTCATTTTCCGCACCCTTCGTCAGACTTGGAAGTCGTTATCGGCGACATCGTACGAGGGTTGATGAGAACGAAAAATAAATCGTTACAAAATACGACCTCAGGACGACTATCTGCTGCGACTTCTGCGATGAAACTGGTCTATGTTGTAAGCGCACCAGTCATGTATACGACGGCCAGCTTCCAGAAGCCACCACAGCGCAGCACGTTCAAAGCTTTAAGACTTAATTCAAGTACACCCGGCTAGAGCACTGTACAGGCCGATTTTTCAGCCCGGGCCCGGCCCGGGCCGGGCCCGTTTTTACGTTGGCCTGCTCGCCCGAGCCCGACCAAAAGTTTTATGGCGAGACCCGGGCCCGGAAATAATCTACATTACCCGCCCGGCCCGCCACCCCTTTACCTTAGGCCCTAGCCCGGCCCGAGACCGAAAACATCACCTAGCGGCATTAAAAAAATAAAATAAAGAAGATAATGAAATAAATTTATTCTTAGTGATAAATACCTATCATATGCAATTATGAACACCATTTCAGCGGTCTGAACGCAAATACCAGCGCGCGAAGTAGTACGAATGACCCTGCTGAGCAGTATCACCAGCAGTTTCCTACGGCGCGACCTTGATGCGGCCCAGTCCACTTCTATCGCAGCGCCGCCACATTATTTTTCCACGTCGGGCGCCTCACTGCTATGGTATCACTGCAAAGCATGCGCCGCCCCAGCCGCTCGTCCCATTTAACCGTATCCTAGTACACTATATAGCCGAAGCGCAGCCACGACCGGTCGTGAGCGTAGCGCATGGATCGAGTCACGGCCGCCTGGATCGGCGCGCGTCGATCCAGGCGGCCGTGATCGAGTAAATGGAGAAAGCTTCTCGTTCCTCCATGGTGCAGCGTAATGCGCTGCTGCTGGGCGGCCGGTTAAGAACATGCTTGCAATCATGGATGGACGCAGTGCCATATTTCAACCGCGTGACGAATTATCTTACTAGTCATCGTTTTACCAACTCGCCTTTGAAGAATCAGCAAGTCGCGAACGCGCTTGCACCACGCTGAAAGCATTATTTACATTGATTTAGGTAAGGAATACAATGGCATCCTTTGGTTTGAGGCGACTTCGGTCTTTCTGAACTTTTACATTCTGTGCAAACAGCGCAAAATACGACGGAAGAAGGGAAGTACACACGAGTAGCACTGCTAGCTTCCAGCTGCGCGGGGGCAACAGCTTTTTCAGAGTCGAGACGCGCGAGGATAACTCACAGCACGTTACATGCACACCACCCGAAAGTCCGAGCCCGGCCCAGGCCCGCGTCAAAATGCCCGGCCCGGGTCCGGGTCAAAAAGCACATGCCGTACCCAAGCCCGGCCTGAGCCCATGAAAAAAAAAAAAGCCCGGCCCACGGCCCGGCCTTTCGGGTAATCCCGAGCCCGGGCAGTACTCTATACCCGGCTTCCCTTGACAGAAAACTGAGCTATGGTGCGCTACAAGCCTTTGGCGTTTCGGGAATCGCAACCAGCGAAATCTCCCGCTACGTTCAACGAGTATGAATCAGCAACGAATTCATACATCGGAGTGTTCTACCACTGGGCTAGTTTCGGCATCTGGCAAATAGTGTCGCCATGTTTCTGGCGGCCAATGGAAAATTAAATGCCATATTTGGCTCAAATTAATTTAATACCTACGAATGATTAAAGTAAGATTACGGAATTATGTGTAGACAAAAGTGCCTCGTATTCTGTCTTTTTCGCGTACTTTTTTGTATTTGGTTGCTTCATTCGTTGCGCAAAAGGATGGTACTATCCTGCATGGTTATCGCTAAAAATTAGATTGTCGGGTATTACGTGCCAAAAGCACGATATGACTACGAGGCACACCGTAGTGGGGGACGCCGGAATAATTTTGACTACCTGAGGTTCGTTAACGTGCACCCAATACACGGTACACGGGCGATTTTGCATTTCACCCCCATCGAAATGCGGCCTCCGCGGTCGGGATTTGATCTCGCGCCCTCGGGCTTAGCAGCGCAACGCCGTGGTTATCGCTTCAACTGCCATTCTGTTGGTCTACTGCTACTGGTACTCTCTGCACACGTGATGTATACTGTCGGCGTATCGGCGTAAATGTTGTAGCGCACAGCGCACAACTCTGCGCTGCAACATTTTGTTTCTGTATCAGCCAGTGGTTCCAGCAAAGTAAGGAAAACGGAAGAAAGGCAACAAGGCGTTCTGCGCGGCTCTGTTGGGACAACACGGAGAGGGACAGCAGGGCCACTTTTTTTTTTTTTTTTTACCTTCCAAGAAAATGAAAGGTAAGCACGCTTTTCATGCATTTGTTTTGTAGCGAATAGCCGCTGACCTTATTGAAACGGCTATAAGACGACATGAAGGGTCTGCCGTACGCGGTATATTCGTCTGTGTACCTGTAAAGGCATTGAAGCTATACCTATCGACATCAGACCCCGAGTAGAGTGAGTGCTAGCTAACCGGCTGATGAAGATTGGGCTTCGTTTTATCTCGGTGAGCCGGCGACTGTTAGCTTTCCTCAAAAAAAAAAAATTTAGTTTTATAATATTTGCTGAAGATAAGTCAATGCGTACGGCACGTACGAGGTGATTAGGTTAGAGAGCATTGCCTGTTAATTCATGGTTAGGAATTGCAAGCCGCCTAGCGCGTCGCGACGTGCGGAAACCAAGGGGAGTATTCCGCGACGATCACTTTCGGAGACAGGTATCGCCTTGGCGACAGTATCGCTGTAAGACGCGCGCTGATTGGCTGGTTGAGCACTACGTCACGCGAGAGCGATAGTATCGCTCCCCGATAGTATCCCCTTTATGCTACCCCTACAATGAGCCGCAATCCGTCGATCACTTTATTATCGTGTCGGCGGTTTTCTAATAATCGAAAACGATGTTTGGAAATTCCACTTCGAAATTTAGGTCTGCCTTTATCAAGTTCTGTTACTCACTTGGAGCAACGGTATTAGGGTATATCCACAGGAACGTTTGCCGAGCCATTAATAATTTCCTGTGACACAAAAATATTGCCGTATTAATATTACCCAATTTTCTACGATTTAATTATCCTTCAATAAATTATACATTTAGGAAATAAAAAAAACACGAATTCAGTTATAATAATAATCAAAATTTAACTTACACATTATTACGTCTATCCTTTACTGTATTTTACTGTGAAGTTCAATCATTGCATTCTACCGGTGCTAACATATCGGGCGTTAACGTGGAGGTTAACAAAGAAGCTCGAGAACAAGTTAAGGACCGCACAAAGAGCAAAGGAACGAATAATGTTAGGCCTAACGTTAAGAGACAGGAAGAGAGCGGTGTGGATCAGAGAGCAAACGGGGACAGCCGATATTCTAGTTGAAATTTATGAGGAAAAAATGTAGCTGGGCAGGCCATGTAATGCGTAGGCCAGACAACCGGTGGACCATTAGAGTTACAGAATGGATACCAAGAGAAGGGAAGCGCAGTCGAGGACGGCAGAAAACTAGGTGGGGTGACGAAGTTAGGAAATTTGCAGGCGCAAATTGGAATCAGCTAGCGCAAGACAGGGGTAATTGGAGATCGCAGTGACTGCAGTGAACATAAATGTAGGCTAAAGATGACTATCAAGTTCATATTATTCCTATATAGGCAAGGCTGACTAACTTAGTATAGACTACTTGATTTTATGTTATTATCGGTTTATTTCTCTTCACTTATTCATTTACCTTCCTTTTTCAATTACGCATTTATGTATTAACTAATTTATTTTAATTTTCAATCATTACCACCGGTTCGCGGCCTATCCCCCACAGTGGGTTTGTGCCATTGAGGATTCATCATCATACGTCCCCAATTGAAGGAGCTCTGCGCAGGCGCAAAAAAGCAGTGCAAACGCTGCTTTCTCCGCATTGTCTGCTACGGCGCATGCAGGGCGCATTTTTACGTTACAAAGCGAACTTTTTTGTCTCCAAAAAACAGCCCGCTCATATGTTCTTTATCAGATATTCATCTGCGATGTGCAAGGTTCGCGGCTGTTGACTGAGAACTAAGCAGCCGAGCAGATTTTGCATCGAACGACCGACTTCGCGGCAAATCGCGCTGCGGCGCGTTTCGTATACGAAGGTGCTTACGTGGGCGCTTAGCGAGCCGCGCGCTCCGGTGTTCCCGCAGATTTGTTCCCCCTGTGCAACACAAATTCTTCTAAAGTAGGACATGCTCATACAGTTGACCAGTGGCTTACGACTTTTGGAAGCTAGCCTTCTTGTAATGGGCATTCGGCTGAACAAGGAAGACAGGGAGCAAATAAAAGGTTGAACAAACTAATCCGTCAGTGCCTTATGCACAAGTGAATAGGACACTTATGGATCAAGATAATTTACCTGTCAGAAACTGATCAGTATTTTCATACAGCCGTTGAGAAAGCTTCCTGGAATGAAGTCTTTTCTCTCTCTTACCAAACCCGTTACTTCAATATAGTAGCAGTTAAAGTTAGAACTTGGAAATATGAGTTGACCTACATTGAATTGAAAGCACTGTTTTGCGGAAACCGCGCTGAAATTTGTTTCAGCAATTGTGTCATGTGTAAGCATATAACTTATTACCTCATTTTTTTTCCAGACCACGGCCCCAGCATGAACTCCACCTCCCCTGAATCTGTCTCGTCTGTGTGAGTATGCAACAGGTGCAGTCTCCAACCTTTCAACTGGTCTTGTTTACTGATGTTTTGCATAAGTAATCACAAATAACTGTTGCGGCCAACGATTTCCTTGTGTGGGACTGTGACATGCAAAGCAAAAGAAAACGACTTTTGTTATTCAGAAAAAAATTGTAAGAAGCTTTGTTATGTGATGATGCGCATATAGAATGTGCAGTTTGAACTGTAGATACGAGACACTAAGCTCTGTAATATTGTTTTGTGTATTGCATATCTCGCTGTGCAAAATTTGCGAACGAAAATGCGAAATAAAGCACATTTCTCTGCTTGTTAATGTCCTGCCGAAACGCGATAGACGCACGCTATGGCGTACTGGCCCTCGTATCGTGAACGAAATAGGGTAAACTTAAGTACGGTTGGCGCTGCTGACACTCAGTACGCGAACGACCACATACACAAATAAAGTGTCATTTGAAGAAGAACGAGGCGGAAAATGACAGCTGTAAAGCAGACTGCAATAGCAAACAACCCGTGCTCATTTCCTCTTGCGTCTGCCGAGAAAAATCGCGCGCTCGTCGAACGCATAGCAGACTAGCGGGATTGCGTCTCGCCCTCGCGCATTAACAGAACAGTTGTCATGGCAGCAGCCCTAATTTTATGTTTTAATTTTTTTTCTTAAAAGCATGACCTACCAGCCACCAGGGGATAAACTGGCATTCGTGAGGCAATTCCCGTTTACCTAGGGATATATCAGCTGAAATAGCCGTGGTTCTACTAGCACAGCGTTCCCCGGCTACTGTACCCCGGCCCCGCATGACGCCAGGTGCGCATGCACTGCAGAGGGTCACATGTGCCCATTCCGATGTATCACTTTAACTCCAGTCTTTGAAACGTTCACGTTAAAGCTTGTAGAGAAACCACCCCGTCCTATTGGTCGCGCTACAATTAAACTCTGGGCTAAGGGCACTGTTTGCTCTGGAGAAGCGTACCGCGCGGTCTATACTCTGCAGAGCGTGCGGCAGCCCACTACACTATACGGGGCCGCGCCTTGCGACGGCTCTTGTGTCCGAGGTAGGGCGCCCAGGAGCATGCGCGGCCTAATTGAAGATATGCGTGCAATGCTTTTAACCAGCGGTGATGTGACGAATCGCAAGGGCACGTACCAATGTCACTTGACATAAAAAACGAAAGAAAAAAAAAACGCATGCGCTTTCACCGATTCCAGATAATGTAATGAGTCAATAAAGGGATATACATAACGCGTGTAGGAGCTAGAATAACTATAAATACCTCTGAATAGTGGTTGCCTGAGCTCGTTGGTTTCACATAGCCATAAAGAGCTACTGCCCATTTGTGACGTTCAATTTCATTTTGCATTCGTTTCTATCACGCATGCGCAGCAATGAGTGGTGATGCCAGCGATAACCGCGACGCGGCAGCGTCCGAGCTGCGAGGCACGTTCGAAACAATGGCGAAGCTCGAAAATAAAATAATGGTTCGTTAAGAAATGCGGCCCATGAACGTATGCCGTTCGGTGCAGAGCGCTTTATGTTGATTTATTCATGAAGGTTTCGCGCAGCGGCTTCTGAAAAGGCATGTTGCACCAGTTTTGCAAAATAAATATGGCGATTTCTAAAGCCGTACACGTGCAATATTTACAGCAATAATACGCGCGCTCTCAACCTCTGTACCAGGCTATGCGCACTCGAGCGTTAGCTGTTTTGCATTGTGCTGAAGATACGTGTTTTCATATTTAACTGTATTTTAATTACTGTAGAAAGTTTATTGTTTCTTAGCGTTTATATAACAGCCATTGGCAGCCATTCTTTTTGATGACACACATTAATACCAGACACAATCGCTGTGTTAGATCAGAAAAATATGCATTACACGAAGGAACGTAGCATCTACATTCAAAACCTTTGAATGTTCCAGTATTGATTTGAATTGTGGGGTTTTACGTGCCAAAACCACGATCTGATTATGAGGGGGGACTCCAGAATAATTTGGATCACCTTGGGTTCTTAAATGTGCACCTAAATGTAAGTACACGGGTGTTTTCTGCATTTCGCCCCCATCGAAATGCGGCCGCCGTGGCCGGGATTCACCGCAGCGGCAATTCACCCAAGAGAAGCTGCAAACGTTAGAACCGCCCACCACACATTTACATTAGAGACGAATGATTTTAAACACTGAATTAATGGTCCTTGCATACAGTGATCGGCCGAAACCGTCAGCTCACGGTTCTCCGCATTCTCGTAGATTATCCGAAAATAAACTAACGAACCACGTTATACAGCATAATTTACCTTTAGCATTTTTTAACGGCAAATTCATGTACTCAGGAACTTGTGCGTCGTCACGATGCGATTCTTTCGGTCTCAAGACACTTTCCAACGAAGGGACGTCACTGCCGCATTTCCAGCCCCTCCACATATTTCTTGTGGTGATCTCAGATGTTCTTGCGTTGAGTAAAGTGTTTACTCTAAAACACGCGGCGATGGTTGACGCACTTGGCCGTTTACCCACTCAACAGGTGATCTCAACTACAGTATGTCAACTCTCGTGTGATCTTCCCGATCTTCCGCCAAGCACGCCACCCATGTTCTCATTTTCACGTGACGCGCCAGTTACTTCACAGCGTCATAGTGAACTCGGAGGAAGAACACAATTCTAGGGACAACTTAGGCAGGAAAAATCTGGTGTGACGTCAGAGAATCTATTCTCTGGATCCAGCCAGCCTGCGGGGAGACGCATATGTGCTGGCAGCTAGACGGCAGCCAGCTAGTTCCGGTCCTGATAGAAAGTCACGTGGGCTGGGTTCCCATGACAACCTGAAGCTGCACGAAGGTCGCAAAATCGAACGCCGGGACATCTGGCCAGCTGGCCGCAGGATAAACGTAAACATGCTACCAGCAGCGGCCGGCGTACGAGTAGGGGGGGGGGGGGGGGGGGGGGCAAACCGCGGACGATCTCCATCTCGCTCATATATATATATATATATATATATATATATATATATATATATATATATCGAATTACTATTACAATAAGTGAGAAAGCCTGGAAATGCATCTGTCAGGTATTTTTATTTTTAACAGACATAAACCTATTTCTCAATCACATGGTGAACCATCGAGGCCCGCCAAATAATTTGAATTTGCATTTATTTGTTGACGCTGTAAAATCTATATGTGATGCAGGGACAAATGGAACAGAGTGCGCAGAGGTCCCTGATCCAACCCAGTAGCAGCAGTGCAGAGCACAAAAATAAAAAATAAATGCAGATTTGTTGCAGACAACTTCACTAATTAAACAAAGAATTTTACTAGGTGTTTAAGTCTACAGCATAAGTGTATCGCTAGTTAAGGTAATAGTACTGTCGAGGTTATACAGAACAAAGTACAAGCAACATAAATTATTCTCTATACTCAAAATAAAGAAAGACGGCAAAGGTGTGCGAACTTGGTGAAATTAGAAGCCGATTTCCAGGGACGCTGTTTTTTTTTGTTTTTTTTTTTCGAATAGTTGCACTAAATGTTTCAGTTTCCTGTAGTTACATCGCATACTACAAAAAGTTACCCGTATTCTGTGTTACCCGTGTTCCGTTTGAAACCTTAATTGTCCCCGTGTAATGCTTTGAAGCACTTCTTGCTGGAAAAAAAAAAAAGAAACAGTAATTCATCAATAAACATCTTACTTCGCCAGAAAATTTCAAAATGTCCTCCCGGAACGTAACGTACTCCACCCGGAACGTAAAAATTTTGTCGCACATCGCACTTACCATGACCCCTCTCCCCTTTACACGAAATATAAGTTTGTTGTAACCAACAGCTATGTCGGAACAATGGGAAGCATAGCTGAAAGCGGCAATTTCACACGCTCGAATAGTACTATTACACTTGAATAATACACTTTAAAAACTTTTTTTTTTTTTTTTACAAGGACCGTGTTTGCTCCAACCGCTTGAACTTCACAGCTTTCATAGCGTACCACCAATTATCGCAAAATTTGGTCTTGGTGGTATTTATAGTTCTTTCAGGGTAGCGGCCTCAATTCTACCCCGCTCCTTAGACAGGCTCATAACACTAGAGTGCTTGCATACGTAATTTATTGCGAAAGCCCCAATTACCATCTATTTTGAACTTAACATCCACATCCTGAGAGTAACAAAACATGAAGCTGATCCATTTAGTTCAGTGAGAACACCAGACGAACCCAATATATCAGGCATGAAAAAGTAATAAATAAAAATGACGGTTTATATTTATTCGTAACGGTTCTAAATAAGCCAAAACCTTAAGACTTCGCGACACATTGTACTTAAAATGCGGCCTATTCTGTCAAATTATAAAATATCTGAAGCAGAGTTATCTTAAAACATTGGGAAACGCAGCAAACAACAGTGTGATACTTTCGAATACTTGCTTACAGTGTTTTTAAAGCTGCATTTGATCAACACGCATTAACCATAGCGCATAAACTTCGCATATTGTTTCCCATATGTTCGCAAAATTTGACCTCAGTTGTATGTGTAACTATCACAGCGTAGCCGTCTATTCTATTGGAAAAAGCGAACTAACTCACTCACTTGGAACGTTACCTACATATTGCCCATACCATGCCCCTAATTTTCCCCAGATATAATCAAGTTGCCTTGTTTAGCTCACCGAAGACACGGAGAAACAACCTATACGCATCCCGTATATGGTGCACGGCAACAAATGGGAAAACAAGGGTTCAGTAATTATCGGCAAAACTTGCATTTAAAGCAGGAAAGTGAAATTTTCGCAACGCATTGCGCTTAAAATTCTCCCTATTTTCATGGAATTTCAAGTCCGTATCTCGCGCAGTTGTTTTAGGAGTCTGGGAAAGCGGCGGTATGGCACCCTGAGCCGGTATTTTGTAGCGATACGTTATGCTTTATTCTATACTACTCTTATCATCCACCGCTCACGCAGTGTTGCCAGGCTTGGCTATATATAGCCAAATTGGGCTACGGACGGGAAAAATTTTGTGGCGTCGACTTGGACGAGTTGGCCATGTGGCTATATTTGGGATACTGAAAATCTGCGACTTGGCTGTTTCGGCTATAAGTGGCACCCTAATCTACGCTCCAGAAATGGCTCTGATCGGGTAGAAGCAAATCTCGAAGGCTGTGTTTTAGCTGGCTGAGACGGCCGCGTGGCTGCGCGTGTGTGCGTGCGCGAAGTAACCCCCCCCCCCCCCCCCCCCCCCCGGCCTTTCCTTCCCTCTCTGCGCCGTTGTCTGAGCCGTTAAGTGCTTTGATCTTTGATGCACATAAACTTACACCCTGCATGACCGTTAGGCATCCAATCCGGGTGAACCTGGGAGTAATGGGTTTTTCACAGTACACTGTACTAACATGGCTATACTCAGGAAGGGAGAGCAATAACATAGGGTTGGAGCCGTCGGGCGATCGTGGCGCCGACATGAAAGAAGGTAAGCACGGGTGGATGACACGCTCCAGTGTGTTCATGGCAATGTCTTCTGAATGAAGTATCACGCCGGGGACAGTTTTCGACCTACTCCACGTTTCTGGCGCAAAGCATTACTGCCGTTTTCCTTTTCCTGCTAGATGAATTTTTCTTCGTGCTTAGATTCGAGATTCATTTCGATAAGTTGGACGTAAGATCGGATCCTCCTCAGCGAGGAGAATCGAAACATGGGGAAGTGGGCCAAGTATGCGAGAACGTATAAAAAGGAATGGGAGCAAGACCCCGAGCCAAAGGTGGGTTCTGGTGCTTTTACTTCTAGATGGTTTGCCGTAACGTCGTGGATGCAGATACTCATTCTGCTAATATCGAAACATGTTTGCCACGAAGACATCAGTGCTTCACGTCACATGAACTTCACCCACCGTGTTAACTTGTGAGGTGTCGTGCTGCTGGCTCGAGGACACGGGTTTGATTCCCGGCCACGGCGGCCGCATTTCAATCAAAGCGAAATGCAGGAACACCCGTGTACTTAGGTGTACGTTAAAGAAACCGAGGAGGCCAAAATTATTCCGGAGTCCCCCACTGCGTCATGCCTCCAAATCATATCGTGGTTTTGGCAAGTAAAGACCCAGCAATTATTAGAGTTTTAGAATAGGCCTCAAACGAATTGGGGCCCCAAAGAAATAGCGTCGCAGCCACTGCGCATGCGCAAGACGGAAACTGTGTTTAAGTTTAGCGTCGGGCCCGCTATTTCATCGATTTAGTGGGAGCCCCAAAAGCTGCCCCAAAAGCTTTCGTCAACAAACATGGCGGCGCCCATCGAAGCGACGGCTCTAACCTAGCACAAAACTGGGCTCGATTCGTGGTAATGCGTGAAGTTCGTACGCTAGAAGAAGTGATTGCGATTATCGCTTTCACTCAACATGTGTAATGAAGTTTGATTCATTATATACGCCACAGATTCCGAATTCAATTGTCGATTTCATGGCTCGTACGCCTATCACGGATTGACTTGGCTGGGTGAAGGTGCGTAAAGTGTGTTACTCAAAACTAAACGCAACAAGTTGCATGCCGCTAATAGAATATGTTCTAAATTGTAATTAAAGGCGAAAACACGAAAGTCTAAATTACTTTTATTGCGATAGCAATTATATGGACACTCAAAAGCAGATTTCTGCCATCGGCGTCGCCGTCGCCGTGAGGTTCCGTATGACGTCAATGGAGATGAAATCGTCGCCGCGCGCCGAACGCTGTATGTGCGAGTGAAAGGGCGCGAGGGGCGCGCGCTCTCACGGGGAGTGAACGCACGGCGGAGAACAAACGCGCGTTCTGCGCCGTGTTCCCTTAAGGGCTGCAGAAGTAGGCGTCTCTTTCCTCCTTTACAATCACCATATATGTAGAGCAAACGCGCCTTCTTCCGATGCGCGAGAGGCCGTGGGGGAGGGGGGGGGGGGGAGGGAAGGGAGGCGACGTTTAGCTGCGGCACCAAGTGCCTATTTATATCAGAGGCTCCGGCAACAGTCACCAACGCCGCACGCATTTTGAGCGAACGCGGGCAAAACGCCGACGGCGTCGACAACAGTTCTGCGTGTTGCCGGTGCTGCTGCATGTCCAAGTTTATACAGCTGATAAAGCTAATATCATTACTCCATATAGCTCTACAAATTTGCTATCGCAATTGATGCTTCGCCTTTCAGGTGAAACTGCGACAACTTTTTCTTATCATAAAATGGTATATTTTATTTTAATATTTATAACATCTTTTCTTAGACGCCGTAGTGACGCTGCAACGCAACACGCTATTGGCAAACGCAAAACGCCTATTCCAAAACTTTTCATTCCTGCATGCCCCAACACTAACACCCGCAAAGCTCTTTGGGGCCCCAAACTTTAGGGGCCCCTATTTTAAAACTTTATTAGCCATCAACATGGTTTGCTTTTTGACAGTAACCGGTTTTCACAGCATTACCACTGTTGTCAATTTGTTTACCATTGCTCTTTGTGCGCCATCACGGCTTTTACCATTTCGAGCGAGTTACGTTCGGGACGTGCTCGTCGCCGAAAACGACAGCGCGCTTCTTACACTAGCGTGCCGGTTTGCGCAGTAATCTTTTGAAGCTCCACTTACAGACAGTGAGTGGCATCTGTTGCCTGTCCCTTTTCTTAACGCCATGTTCTTGGCGTGCTAGAGACCTAAGATGGCGGCCAGGTTAATGTAAATTGACACTATATAGGTAGTTTGTGTCCCAGCTAATCCGGCCCAAGCTAATTGAAAAAAAAAAACGAGAAAACAAGATAGAACGATGCGACAAATAACGTGAGATATCGTAGCGCGAAAGACTTGCTTTAGCTCATCAAAAAAGAAGCCGTGAGCACGTCGCCATCGCAGATCGCTGGACAGCTAAACTTCTACGCTGTAGGCAGAGATAACGTGAGTGATCGATGACCCTGAACATTATTTTGTGTTCACGCCAGCTAAAAAGCAGAGTTCGTAGTTAATATTACTGTAAATAACTAAAAATAATAACTTAGTACTATCTGTCATAAAATAAAAGCACTGATTTCGCCCTCTGCAGCGATTCGCTGGAACTTAAGAGCTTCCGGGGCCAACGAAAAAGTGTTCTGTGCAAGCATGATGTCGCTGTTGTTGATCTAAAGGGCCGACCGTCACGGCGGCACGGACATTTTGTTACGACGTGTTGTGCAAAAAAAGGATTGCCGTAGTCGAATGTGCAAATGCGTACAGAAATAAAATTGCAAATGAAAAGGGGTATTTTTGGCTATGAAATATTTTGCACTTTTTTTTCTGTTTGGCTACATTTGGGCTACAACTTCTCTAGCTTTTGGCTACGCCGCCTCGTCGGACCTGGCAACACTGCGCTCACGGCCGGCTGATCCCATTGATAACGTGAGCGGACCGTCGCTCAGACCACTGACCAAGCGCGAAAAGCGCGAAAAGGCATTAGCATCGGAAAGGCATCGCTACAAAATACCGGCCCTGGAACACTTCAATATCCAATTTTCTAGAAAGGCTGCTAATGAACCTACACAGAAAAACACCTATCGCTCGTCACTCAGGACATTGCTTCGTACTTCGAATAAATATAAACACCGTGCCTCGCATAGTTTACCGAGGATACCGGGATCAACAACTAAATGCCGTGTATAAAGCATAAAAACTGGGAGAAAGCGAGTATTCAGTAGCGGTTTTCCGAGCACAAAGCAACCTACACAGTTCAAATTTTCGGTACACGTCACCACAAAGTGGCCTTCATTTCTTCAAAATATAAAATATCTGCTGTTCTTGCTCCTGTCGGGAAACAAGCAGAGTGTAGCTCTTATTCATAAACGGCCTGAAAATAAAGTGTTCTATTGGCATTGAAACGGCTCTGCATGTTCGACTGAGCTCGATAAGTCGTGATTACACAAAGAAATTCGGCAGTCAGACCTGTAAATGGTTTGATTAGATTTTTGATGGTGATAAGATATTTATACTGCAACGCTACGTAGACTATCTCTGGACGAAGATTCAATAGTTCCAGCATGTGATAAACCAACGATTCCATGCAGTAAGCAGTAAGGCACACCGTTCGTTGGGCGCGGCTGATTATATATTCGGACCTCTCCCCTCGCCCGAAGGTTTCATTATCAAGCCGATTGTTTTGTTTTTTCAAGTATGGTTAGGCCATAGGCGGAAAGTTTTCATTTTTCCGGGGGGGGGGGGGGGGGGGGGGCCGACCAGCTTTCCGAAACCTACACACACACACACACACACGGGTTTGTCGGCTTCCTATGATATATATATATATATATATATATATATATATATATATATATATATATATATATGCACGCACATGCACACACACACGCCCTCTGCTAACAATTTTTTATGTCTAGCTTTATGGCGAATGCAATTATATCGACACTTCAGGCAAATTGTCGCGGTTGTCGTCGCCGTGATGTTCCGCATTAAATCCAAAAGCCATATACATGAGCGACCCATACCCTGTGGGTGCGGGGAAAAGCACGTAACAGTGAGCCGAAACGGATGGCGGCTTGATGGGCATTATTTCCCACGCGCTCAATATTCGGGTTAGTTGTAGGTCACGTAATCAAACGCGAATGGGAAGGAAAGCACGCGTCTTCTCTAGCCCTACTGTAGCTGTGAATGACTGTGCGCGGCTGACGCTTAAGGGGCCCGCGTGCCATATCTAATTGATGGTAATCATTGGTGGGTGCAATGATAAAGGGCGACCAGGGATGGCTGCTAACTTGATGCGCGCTGTCTTCCCTGCCGGGCTGTCTTTCTGGGCCCCTAGTGTTGCAATGTTAAGAGACAGAGGTCATCGCAGACCACTCACAGAGGCCGTCAGTAGTGGACATAAAAATAGGCAGATAATGATGAATTTAATTTTCGAAGTTGCGGTGAATCGCGCGGCTGTACGAACCGTTCGCCTCCTGCTGCCGACGTTCTTCACAATGCTTGCGTTGTGAAAGCGAGTCCTCGAGGTCATCCAGTGAGGTATTTACAGGTTTACATGGTCCGTGCTTACTATGTCGACTATGCTTACTATTTTAATTTTAGGTGAATGTTTACTACAATTTATATGGCCACTATAACTAACGTATAGACTCGTGTAAGGGCCACACTTTTCTGTCACGATTTTGACGAGCCTTTCATGGGACCGGGTCATTTGACCTCATTTTTCCAACTACGAGTATGAAATCCGCCGTAAACATCCGCGATCGCCTGCTCTCGACATCCAGTAGCGACGCGCGAAAGTACGCTGCGCGCGACAATACGTGGATAGCAAAATCTCGGTTGTCGCAAGGGATTGTGGGGTACGGCGTATTCTGCTACAACTTCCGGTTCGAGACCACGACGCCGTCTATGCCGCCGTCACTTGGTGCCCATGCATCACGCGCTTGGTCTTTTATTTACTGCCGAACGTTAGTGAAAAACCACGATGCAAGCACCGCTGGGCAGTTCCAAAACGTAGGTGTGAGCTATCGCTCCTTCGTACTTACGTTGGCGCCCTTAGAGTCGTGTATTTTTAGGTGGCAGGCATTTCATGCCCTAACGTGTTTGTGTCGCCTCAAATAGTCATATAACGTTTATCAAGCGCAAACGTTTGTCGACCACAAATAAA
Organism: Dermacentor silvarum; assembly: GCF_013339745.2. NCBI lineage: Eukaryota > Metazoa > Arthropoda > Arachnida > Ixodida > Ixodidae > Dermacentor > Dermacentor silvarum. The sequence continues at coordinate 306,158,670 of NC_051154.1, forward strand.
CGTTCGTTAACTTAAGTAGTAGCTTTTAATAAGTGGTAAGTCAACCTAATAAGTGGCCGTTTGTTTGCTGTTGCTCGAGCCCGTGCAACAAGATATATTCGCCGTCGTTGTAACGCTTCCCATAAACGGTGCAGTCGATCGCTTCGTCCGCTGTTTTGTCTGCAGCGGTGCCCAGCGCGCGCCATGTCGTCGGCTGCTGTGCCTTCGCAGTCTCCCGTTTTTTCTCAAGAGACGCATGTCGTGAATAACTGCAGAGAGAAAGCACTGATTTAAGTATCTGAAAAGTGCACGAATTATTTTGACGTTACCTCTCCCCCCTCTTTCGTACAGCCTCAGTTGCCTTTTCGTTGTACCGGAATAAAGACGGCACATAATGTGCTGAGGATCCTTGCTGGGTGCACGTGTGTATTTAACTGATTGTTAAAAAGGGCGTATTTGTACTAGAACGTTAGAAGACGAAGTTATTCGCCAAAACACTTGCCTGTGACGAAACGATCTTCACATATTCGGGCTCCTACGTTCGGTACCCACGGCTCGCCGTTCACGGTCGCTCGTTTGACGGCAACTGCCTGTTTACGTCTGTGCGCTTCATTCCACGGAAAACGAAACATTTTTTTTTCCTTTCACGGAAGAGTTCGCGCACCCTAATGCCTAGCAGCCAACCATAATCACGTTGTTGAAGCGTGTTTTCTTCGCGAACAGCGGGAAATCGCATTGCAGACAGAAACTGCTGACAAGGCTGAACAAAGCAAGAGAAGCGCTAACCCTCGAACCGGAAGTCGCTAGCTGACGACATCGTCATTTTGCTATCCACCTATTCGCTGTTGAGCCCGATCAGAATCAGCGCACGGAACGCGATTGCTTCTCGGTTAGATGTCTTTTCTTTTAAATATTGGCTGTCATGTTATGGATGCGGCCCTTACACAGGTGCGATCCTTACACGGATTTACACGCTAGAATCTTCCTTCGTGTAAATGTCTTCTACTTCGCTATCACTAATACTGATTCGCCTTCCCGGCCAAACAGCACTCATTTTTTTAGTACTTTGAGTCCGAGTATAAGCGCTGCTGCGCATGACTTCTATTTATTCTGATTTTGAGTGAATCCGGCTTGGCATCATTTCGGTTACTGAGTGAATTCTATATGCAAGGTGTTTCAGCGAACAGTTTCCAAAACTTTTAAAGGTGGCCTGTGGCAGATAGTACAATTCTAGTTCATAAGCTCGTCTACTCGAAGAGGCGGGCATTACTTGCACAAGAAATTGAAATGCATAATCGACTAATGAACAAATTTAACCAATTAAGTTTTTAGCTAATTACCTTATGGCCCATGTTGCAATTTACAAATTCTAGCCGTGGAGTGTGGATCCACTTTGAACTAAATCTCAGGCTGACACCAGTGTCGATATATTAATTCTCTAACTTTGCGGAGAAATACATTGGCGTGCCAGTCACTTTCTCAACAAAATGTCGTTTTATGCATCAAATCACGTAAGTATGAAAAGAACAAATTATGGGATTTTAAGTGCAAAAACCACGATCTGATTATGAGGCACGCCGTAGTGGAGGACTCTGGAATAATTTAGACCACCTGGGGTTCTTTAACGTGCACCTAAATCTAAGTATACGGGTGTTCTAGCATTTAGCCCCATCGAAATTCAGCCGCCAAGGCCGTGATTTGATGCCGCGACCTTATGCTTAGCAGTCCAACACCGTAGCCACTAAACAACCACGGCAGGTAAGCGCAAAAGTAACTGGAACGCCAATGCGCTTCTCCGCAATGTTCGGGAATTAATATCTCGAAACTGGTGCCATCCTGAGAATTAGTTCCTAGTGCATCCGCCTTGCGAATTCCACGGCTAGAATTTGTAAATTGCAACACGGGCCATAAGTTAATGTTAAAAACCTAATTGGTGATTTTTTAATTAGTCCATTATGCATTTCAATTTTTTGTGCAAGTAATGCCCACCTCTTCTCTGTAGACCAGCTCATGAACTAGAATTGTGCTATCTGCCACAGGCAACCTTTAAAATTTTTTTGAAAGTGTTTGCTGAAACACCCCGTATTTATGGCCTCTGCATGCAAGAGGCGATGTTTCCATCCCTAATGCATAAATGTTGTAAATAATTAGAAGAGTTTCATTTATTTTGTAGCCAGTCGTTAGCATTCATTGCCTACTGGAAAGAGAATCAATATTGAGACATCACTCACGTGCTTTTCATACGCCGTTGATAGAAGACTCTGCCGAAGGGGTCACTAAAGTCTGCAGGGTTTTTTTTTCAGGGTCAAAAAGCACGCAAAGTAATTTAAAGTGAGGTGAACATACACCAACATATTCATTCTCTAGGTATAGGCTATCCATTTAGTTGGCTACCTCCTTCTCTTTCAAAAATATAATGAACTGTCCTTTGTATATATTTAAATATATTGTGTTTGTTCCGCTGTTCTCAGCGGAAATTACAAAAAAAAATGTCCATGAGAGAAAACGCGGATGAGGTAGCCGCCGCTGGTGCTTGTAATGCGCCTGTCCTCCTATTGTCAGGATTAGCCGAAATAAAGCGAAAGTATAAATTAAAAGCCGTGCACGTCCACGCCAACAATGGTGCCGTAAGCTTTTAGCCACAACTAAAGTGAAAATGTGGAGGCAATGCAAGAGTCCTCAAATTATGTGGGTAACAGAACTCCGGTAATGACATTTTAGGGGCGGGGGGGAGGGGGGCTCAGCCTCCCCGGGAAAATTCCGGAGGGGGCTCGAGCCCCGGAGCCCCCCCGTAGTCGGCGCCTATGGGTTAGGCGGTAATTTGTTACGGCAGAAACTGTCTAGCGCCAGGACTTCTGCGCAATGCGAGCGTGTATGGCAAATCCCGCGCATAGCCCGCTACAGCGCGTCACGAGGAGGCACAATACTCGCTGCCCAAACCGGGGATCAGTAGTAAAGAAAAGCATTATTAACGTGGTGACTCTATTAACAAATAAAATTTAGCTTCAGCTAAAGCAAAAGTAGCAGAAGTGGGGGGAGGGGGGGGGGAATAGCATACTTTGCCCCCCCCCCCCCCCCCTGCCAGAGAACTCGTCTGCTAGCCAGATAACTTCCAGAGAGCAGCCAGACTATCCTGCTGCTGGCTCTGGCGGCCCGCCGGTAGCCAGCGCCAGAAGTGGAAAATCGAAGAGGCCGAGTAGTGAGTGCGCACCATTGCGCACTCACTACTTGCAAAAGGATCGTACAGGTGTCCACAAAATAACTCGGAACGCCAGACCGGTGGCCGCTCGTCAGCGAAGCACACCCGCGGAAAAATACAGCCTTGGTCTGCGCGTGCGCGGCATCCCTAGCAAGCAAGCCTCGCTCCCTAGTGCATCTAGAAAGGCGTTGCCTTGCGCCAAAATACTTGCGGTTTGTCCCTCTTAGCGCTGCGACAACACATCTGGGGGGAGGGGGCTGTAGGCTATAGCGTGCTCGCGGGCTATGCAGCGTTATCTCTAAACGCACGCGTAATCCTTGTGGCGTATTCTCGTCGGAATCTGCATTCATTCTAAGAGATAGTCATGCCGTCTGGACAGCTTGCATGGATGGAAGCCATGAGCGTTTATAACTTTTAATTATACTTAATGTCTTGCATGTCTGAGTCAATTATTTCGCCTAAAGAAACTATGAATTCATAGCCTATCTTTCATGTGGGCGAGCGCCTCGGCCGCCTATAATAGCACTGTATAGCGCACATTTCAACCGGATTATCGTGTTGCGCGATGTATTTTAGTCCTCGTGCAATTATATTCCGAGCCGCATTTACTACTTGATAATAAGAACAGAACTTTGACTTTGACAGAACACGACGGCTCCTTCAACAAGGATGACTGCATGTAGTAATAAGTTTTCAAAATGACATCAAATGGCGTATTCCAACACGCCAATTTCATGCACAGGAATTAATTTTATGCATGCGGAACTATAATAAAGGTCTCCTTAATGCTTCGGAGGCACAATGAACATAGCATATATATTGTGTGCTATTTATTTACGAAATCTGACCGCTTCGCTAATCAAGCTGTTCAGCTGTGCGAGCTGAATGGTAAAAAAAAAAAAAAACTTTCATTGGGGTCTTATATCGATTGCTAAGACGACTTTGACGGCGAAAGCTTGAATGTGTTGACGTCATTTCATTTGCGATTGTCTGCTTATGTAGGGTAATTAATTGAATAACTACTATTTGGTCGTAATTCGGTTTATTGTTTTCTTACTTGATGTTACGGAGTCTAATTGATCCTAATTAGTATGTAACTGCTCTTTGAAACTCGTAGTCTTAATTTGGCGTGACCAGGCTTAACACGGAGCCTCGAGTTGATGTTAAGTAATCTATTACTGTTCGCAACCCTTAATTACTTTTAACTTATCGTAATTATTCTTGGTTACTCAGTAATTCACTTTAGCACGCTTTAAAAAGGTGTCGTATGATGTCCGTGTTCTGGTCTTGTTAATTACCCTAATTACATTTAGCCATTACTCTTTATTAATTTTAGCTACTGAGAGCTTAATTCACATTTACATGCTTTATTGAACGGTAGAGGTGTATGCCGCTTTGATTTTTGCTACCGCAAGTGTTGGTCCACGATGGTCACATTCCGCGAGTAATGAGCCAGTTAAGTGTTTCGCTTTAAAAGGCGCCGATGCCCAGTAACGCGCACGCACAGCAAAGCTTATGCTCCATCGCGTGCACACGCGCGCACACAGCGTTTTCGAGAACGCATCCGCACAGCCCCCTTGTCACAACGCCAAAAGGCACACAACTATATTCCTTTGGAGCAAGGCAACACCTATTTAGATGCACTGGGGAGCGAGGCGAGCTTGCTAGGGAGACCGCGCATGCGCAGACCCTGGCACTACTTTTTCATCGGCGCGGAACCTGTACGCTCGTTATCAGCCCATACACGTCATTCTGTGGCACTGCGGTGCAGCGAGACCACGAACGCTATAAGGCCGAGCGCATGTGCGGTTAAAGGAAGGTGCTTAACGTCGCCCCTCGTGTAAAACAGTTCTGAACGACTATTGGGTTGCACATGCTCTTCTGGGCGGACAATCTGAGACCGAGCAGCCGCTGCCAGGCGTGGCCTCGTACAGAGTGAAGCGGGCCACGCACACGCACTACACAGCAGTGGACCGCACTGCACAACGCGACTAAGGCTGTCCGTTTCAGGTCAGTTTTGCGCGATTTGGGGCTAAGGTGGAAGATGGCGTGCTCGCGTCGAAGCTTACTTGACGGTTCCTGAGAAACGTTTGTCCTTCTGGGGATCGTAGTTCTTGAGCGCGACCTGGAGCTCCACCGACTCGAGGAACTTGCGGCGCTTCTGCGCCGACTCTCGCAAGACCGTTTTGATGCACTCGGACAGCGTCTCCTTGGTTATTTTGGAGCTGTAGAATGAACAATGTATTACAGCAATGAGTGTCACAGTGACTACGTAATAAAGTGCGGGTGGGGAGCAATTGAAAGCTCGTGTTCACGCAAAAGGCGGGCGCTACTCATAAGTATGAGCTTAACAAACACGCAAAAACAATAAAACGACCGTGATTAGTAAAATACAATCATGTACTGTACTGTCATGCATCTAACTATCGATCGTTACACAAATCAGAGCCGTAAACATTAATTCACCGAAAGATTGCAAAGGATTACATACCTCATGATTTCAGAACGACGTCTTCTGGAACACGGCACACGACCAAATCAACTAGCGGAAGTGGAAGTACTCGAGAGTCCTTCAATACAGCTAGATCAGATGCTCAGCTAGACTCCTAGAGTGGCCTGGGGTGCGATCACGCAAACAGCTCGATTTTCCGTTCGTTGGGTTGCCCGCTCGTGATTGGTCAGAATTGTGATTGCGTCAGCGGCCGTCAGAAACAGCGGGGCGGTACAACAAATTTTGAAAACGTCACGCATCTGTCAACTCTTCTAAACTTAACGGCTAAAAAGCGACTTCTTGTGCGTAATTACGGAGCCCTGGAACCCTGGAAACGGTGCGCGAGAGCGCACGCCTGCTACGGCTTCCGGAAAAATGACGTTAGGTTAAGCTCCGAAGGCGTCACACTCGAGCGCACTCGAGCGTGCTCCTTTGGAGTTCGGAGCACGCTAACTTAACTCGCCCAATCATTTTCAAAGCGAACACGTCGTCGGCCAAGAGCGGAAGCTGCGAAGAGGTAGTCCGCTTTGGGTTCCGTTGCTGTGGCTTGGCTGTTGGCTTGCGACCATGGCCGCGCGCGCCGGCCGCACTGCCCCGGAGACCCGTGGGCGTCGCGCGCGCGTGCGTTGGTTGCCTCTAGTAGAGTGTACTAGACAATGGTCGAGTGGGCCGAACGGCGCTCTGCCGCTGAGGCGCCGCGCGTGGAAAAATAGTGCGAGGGCGCTGCGAGCGAAATGGATTGGGGCGGAGACGCGCTCCGCGGCATATTCAACGTACTTTTGCTGCGGGCGCCGAGGCCGATTGCGCATAGTACGCTCTTAAAATAGCGCTTTATTTCAACTGCAACTTTATGTTTACATCATTTTACCAAACATATATATTTGAGGCATAGATTATACAACGCGACGTCTTCAATTTTGCTGTCGTTGTCAAGCGCGTCGTCTGCTAGCGAGCGCGTGTTCGCTACGCGGACGCTGGCGGACGCTGGCGGACGCCCAGTTTTTCTCGCAGAACCTCTGTGCAGGACATTTTTAATGGTTTAGTTGCTCCGGTGCGCCCATGACTCTTGACGGCCGGTGCAAAATGTAGTTTCAGCCAGGTGAACTGCTGTTTTAAATGCAGAGCATTTCTTTAACTCACATGTAGCGTGCGCCGTCCGTCCGCAACAGCTCGAGCACAGGTGCGCCCTCTCCCCCACTCCTCCTCTCCCGCATCACGCTTGCAGCACATGTGCAGCGCGCGAAGCGTCGTAGTTGAGTCGTGCTCCGAAAAGAAGAGAACAGAGAAGCAATAATAACATAATATAATATAATATAATAATAAGAATCGCAGTGATGCCAATAAAATAATAACAAACTTACGTTACCTACTTACGATTCTCTCTTCTCTCTCAACCCAGACCACCACCACCACACCAACAACACCAACACCACGGAACCCCACTATGCTCTGCATTTACACGTGTCCCTCGCGCGGGGGCATGCGATGGATTTTGTAGCGTTAGCTACACTGGCCTAGCCAAGCCCGTTTCGCGCGGCACATCAAGAGCCGTGATGCGCATGCGCAAGGATCAGTGATGTCACACGGCTTGCGCACCGGAGCCACCGGAGCCGGCACCTCTCGCGCACTCCGCCGCCGCCGCGCGTGACTCACCGCCGCCGGTCTGCGCATTCCAGAGGAGTGACGTCGTAGCCGTGGTAGACGCACTGGCGCCGGCGCGCGCTCGCTGTGCAGTCGCCGTCTGACACTGCGCTGGAGCCGCTGCGCTTCTGACTGGCGTTTGTGTGTGTCATTGGAGTAGCTAATCCTTGACAATCTAGACAACCAGGAAAGCTAAGATAATCAGCTGAATCTTTGCTAACGCTACGTATATCCTGGCATAGCTGAGCTAAGCCACTGCAACATTTTTTTACCACTGTCCTCTAAAAGTAACTGGTATCTCCGCGGCATGAAGGCTACGTAAGAAAATTTTAGTATTGATATTGTGTCATTTTACACGCGCTTCTTGTTGGTGGATATTGATCAGGGACAATGATCGAAGAAAACAATATTAGAGTGAAGTAAACCAGGTTTATTAACTGTGTGGCGCGAATAATGACCAATGTATTTCTAGGTAATTAAATGAAAGGGTACATAGACATATATATGTAAGAGAAAAATAACAAATATTCGAAATGCAATAATTGAAAAAGTGAGAACTCCCGACCGGAATAAGCGCACGTGTTTGCAGTAACAAACACACTTATTAGTGAATACTGGAAATAAAACTCTCATTCGCAGAAATAATAGTCACAGCAGGCAAAACCATCTGATATATATATATATATATATATATATATATATATAGGAAAGTCAGAAGCACAACTTCGCGGTTATCTTGGTTTAATATTTTCCCAACAGTTTCGGTCGGTGGACCGACCTTTTTCAAGGGAGCCGACCACCGACCGAAACTGTTGGGAAATATTAACCAAGATAACCGCGAAGTTGTGCTTCTGACTTTCCAAATACGCTTGGCCCCTTGAAAATCCAGTTACTCCCTTGAAAAAGGTCGGTCCACCGACCGAAACTGTTTGGGAAAATATTAAACCAAGATAACCGCGAAGTTGTTGCTTCTGACTTTCCTAAATACGCTTGCCCCTTGAAAAATCCAGTACTATATAATATATATATATATATATATATATATATATATATATGTGTGTGTGTGTGTGTGTGTGTGTGTGTGTGTGTGCGTGTGTTGTGTGTGTGTGCAAGTGTTATTGATATACTGTACGACACCGAATAGTAATTTCCGCTGGAATGTAATGCATAACAGCACTATTGCAATCTCAAAGGTGAGTGACTGTATGCAAGTGCAGGACTGTTATTCCGAATGATTTTGCTACCGGAGAGTCGTGGCTGTTGCGCAGAGGCGCAGTTCCTGATAGAATTAACGGACGGGTGGTAATAAGTCCTGCTTACCAAGTTCCTCGCTCTCATTCAATATAAACGCCCCATTTTGGGGCAGCCTGTAGTAAATCTGCTAACTTACTCAGACAAGAATTTTTGACAGCCTCACCATGTTTGCAACCCATTAAAACTGAGTGCCCTATGTGGTACCACACTTTTCTTCAACGAACGCAACAGATCTGCACATATCTCTACGTGTATGTGAGACATGCCGTTCCTTTAATTGTTTCATTATGGTCGTTAGGATAGTGCAACGGATAACTGAACGCAGCCGTTTATAATACACAAGCTGCTGAGTTGAGCGGTCATACATTTGGGAACGGCATTACATTTACGCATGAAATGTAGGATAAGTGTAACATGTTTTTCTCAGAAATCAGACTCGAGAATAATTTATCTTGTTTACACCCCCAGAAATAAGCCGAAGAACGCAGCCACCTGCTTTTTCCTTTTTCTTTTTTTAATATAAGCAAATTCTTGAGTTTTACGTGGCAAAACCACGATATGATTATGAGGCACCCGGTTTAGTTTTTGCCACCTGGTGTTCTTTAACGCGCGCACCTAAATAGAAGTACACGAGTCTTCTTCCATTTCGTTCCCGTCGAATTCCGCGACCTGGATTGAACCCGCGAGCTCCAGAATTAGCAGCGCAACTCCATATCCACGATATCGGCACTAATTAGGCTACCGCGCAGGCTTTCTTTCTTTCTTTCTTTTCTTTTTTGAAGTATCGACTGGGAAAGAAATTCCACGTACGGCTTACGGCCAAAGATTAGCATATAGAATGACTAACTAAAACCGTTTTCGGCACTCGAGGTCCGACTGCAGTAAATGACCCCGTACCAATTACTCCGCATTCTGTTACGCGAGAAAGGCGGAAACTTGAATGGAATCTTGCACTGCAGTTTCCTTTTTTTTTAAAAAATCTATACCAATGCTTCCCGTAAATCTAAGTACAAGGTGCCGGATGTAGCAGATATGCTTTACTTGTTTGATGCGGCAAGCAGGAAGGTTACATATGTTGCTTCGTCTGCGTTTCGCAAGACCTACTGATAGAAAACTATAGGCGCAACAATACACACGAGAGATACATGCTGCTTCAAGAACGAGAAAAATATTTTTTCTCCAAAGGGAACCATACAATAACATAGTAGAATGAAAGCCGACACTGCGGCCGCAATGCACGCGCAATCACCGAGCGGCATTAGAAAATAATAAAAAAATAAAGAAGAGAAAGGAAAGAAATGTATTCTTAACGCATAAATACATGTCAAATGCAATTACGAACCCCATTTGATCGGTCTGAACGCAAATACCAGTGCGCGAAGTAGTACGAATAACCCTGCCGAGCAGTATCGCCAGAAGTTTCCAACGGCGCGACCTTGATGCGGCCCAATCCATTTCGACCGCAGCGCCGCCCCAGTATTTTTCCACATCGGGCGCCTCACTGCAAAGCATGCGCCGCCCCAGCCGCTCGTCCCACTCGACCGTATTCTAGTACACTCTACTAGAATACGGTACTAGAGTGTACTAGAATAGTACACTCTAGTTGCCTCGGAGCCTATGACATGCCCTCGCCGTGTGCTTAAGGCTGATTCACATTACGCCGACACGGTACCGATTTTGGTATGCCGACTATTGGCGACAGCGTTTTCCTTCCTTTAAACCGTTGGCCAGCCGTTTTCCATCCTGTAAACTGCTGTCGTCATCAGTCGGCGACCAAAATCGTTGTCGTGTCGGCGTAGTGTGAATCAGCCTTTTCGTCCCGAGAACGACCTACAGATGCGCTGCGAGCGCCACTCGCGTGACGTCAGGGCACGGACTCGCGCCTGTCGTCTGCTGCCGTTCGGGCGCTGTCCGGGCGCCTTCTGCATTCCGTTTGTTCGCTGTCGTTCCCTGTGCTTGTATACTTATGACGGTCATCTCAAATACATTTTACGACGTCTTTATTCGCGCAAACTTATTCAAAGAGCTTATTTCCTAGACGACAATTTGTTTCTCTAGGGCAACGCTGCAGTGTCAGCCGAAGGAACTCAGACAAGCCCATTGCGTGTTTTTCATGCGCGGATGTAGACTTTGCAGATTGAGGGACTAATAAAAAAGCGTAAGTGGCACGTGACTAATAAGAGCATAAACACATAAACATAGCACATAAGCATCCAGTTAGGATACCATACCTACATATGACTGCTACATTTACCTTGATTTTAACCTATTAAGGCGTGTTTGCTTATGATGAGTAGCTCATGGTATAATGTCTAATTTTTCATTTCTTCACAGAAACACTCGGCAGTAACACAAGGACCTGACAATGCAGTTTAGATTCAACCAGCAGCACTTGTTCCTCTAACTGCTTCTCAAATTTAGGTCGTTCTTCAGCGGTTAATATCAAGTGGCGGTAATTTCAAGTAAAACTAATTGAGGCTTACAGCTATTTGCAGAGTACGCAAAGGAATGTACCAATATTTATTCATTGTTCCGTGCTACACGTTTAACTCACTTGTGAAATTTACTGCTGCTTGTTTCTTGAGGAACAGACATCACGAATCTGTTTGGCGAACTGACAACAGGCTGCTCGGCCCAAATTTTTTAGTGAGATATGCATTTTGGACCGTATGGCTGCAGCTAGAGAGAAGCCCAAGCCTCATTCATTAGCAGTACGAGGCTTATTGAAGATATCATTATTCCCCTGTGGAGGTCAAAAATCAAGTGAATTCATTTGAGGCTTGTGCTGTCTTCTCTATGAGGCGGGTATGTGAGGTTCTCTTTTATGTACTCACGAAGCGAATAGTTCTCAGTTTGTGTAGTTAGACAACGCAGGATCGAGACATGGTAAGGCAGAAGGCGTTTGAATTTTCCTCTTTAGCGCAGCCTAAGTTGCGCTGTATAGCCTCGAGTATACCTTACGCATTGTAATTGGCGCTTAAAGAACTGGTTCATGGTTTCAATTCTAAGTTGTAGTGAACTGATCCGTTTCGCGAATAATGCATGCCTCGCCATATCGACAGTCGGTAGATTTAGTTGCGTAAGGGCGGTGCCATGATGTCGATAAAGGCAACTGAGGGTCACTATGAAACACTTTCTAGCGTGCAATTGATAGGCTCTCGATCTTAACCATGAAACTGTTCTTTCAGGTGATTGCTGTTATGGTAATCGTGAAGTATATAGTATTCGTTTCAGAGAACGGTGAAAGTATTAGCAAACGTTTTCATGCAATGTGCGTGCCTAACTCTTCCTTTTACGCATTAATAAAGTAGCCATATTTGACTAGAACAACTCGCCATAGTCATAAGAATCATCATAAAAGATTCGCTGTACAGTTTCCTTCTAACACGCATTTATAATATTGACATCAAATACCAATACCAAGATTTTTCTTCCTTGTAAAATGCAATGTCTCTCATAGCTAAGCACTAAGGGTATGTTAAGTGTTTTGCGGAGCATCATACACAACTTCGTGTCTTGAAAGTGCAGACATTCTTTTTACGCAAAGTTTATGGACAGACACTGTGCATATACGCATTGCAAAACCAGTAGACCCCTTCAATGCTACATAGCTTGCGATATCCACGCCGCAAATTTTCACGACACGTGGTTTAGAAGAAGAAACTGCCGTTCAGGCATGACAGTAAAAAGAAGCCGACATATCATTCAATAAGTACGGCTCGAGCCACCAATGCGGCAATACCCCAAGCATGCACGAAGGGAACGAGCGCGCGCAGCAGCCTAGCGAGCGCCGTCCTGGCCGTGACGTCACTCGTAGAGGGCGCCACTCCAACTTCTCGCCGCTATTGACCCTTTTCGCGGCGATCCCGTGGGCGCTGCCATGTTTGATCACGTGGTGACGCGTCCATTGCTTGCCTCAACTGCCTCCGTTGCCTCCTTGTTTACAATGGAAGTGTATGACGCCAGGGCAGCTTAAAAAACCTCTGTTTTCGGAGATATCGTAGACGGTGACTAGGTGGACGACACGAAGCTTTGATCACAGCTTCAGAGAACATGCAAAAGCGCTTTCGGAGCTGATTAAGCTATGTCCAAACGGCGCAAGCAGCGTATATGGTGCTTGTTCTAAAAGCGGGGCTAAATATGTATTCCAAGCTATCCAAGCTTTCCAATTATGAATTCAGTCAGGATTAGTGTGTTTTGCTCTTTTTTCTTTATTCGGCAAATATTTTGAACCAGTGGCTTGTCGGTTTCTGACTCCATGAAGTTCCTCGGTGCGGCCACTATCTGATTATTTTCGGCCTAATAGCTCGCGGGTGCGCTCAGTTCCGATAGATTTGTTCTTGCTGCGCACAAGGCTTGAAACGTGGCCAGTCTGCACATTGCAATACCTTGTAGCAAATGCGTATTATCGCGAGTAACTCGCTTACTCTTGTGGACCGTCACGAAACATTCAGCTTCGACCATTCGTGCGCTATCGATGTAGTACCGTCACTTATTGTGCGTATATAGTGCGCATATATTCAAGTGTGCACCCATTCACTTATTCTTGACACGTTGGCGAAAGAGTGGGCGTAAGTTTCCGTGCTGGTCGGGATAGATGTGCGTAATACTGTGCGCGAAACCTACTATGACAGGAGGCGGTGCTACTCCCGTTATCATTGTTCAACGAGCAGTACTCACTCTTGCCGACGTACCGGGGCTGAAGCCCTTTCTTCGAAGGTTAGCAATAAAACGCAGGCGGATGAGCAAATTTGTGTTTCCTCGAGGAGAGCCGTACATCTCGAAGTGCCGGAAACGCGTACGGACAATTGCAACAGCGGTCCGCGAACTTAGCCCCGCATATTCATTACATTCCTTAATATGCCAGTCACTATTTTTGCAGCCAACTACTGCACACGTCTTCAATCCACAGGATTCAAACCAGAGTGAATGGAGCACAGTGCGTTAGCGAAAACTCAGTTGCATTTCCGACAGCTGATCGCACAGAAGCAAGGTAGAAGCGGTAATGGTTTCGTATTCGTGCGTGGTCGCTGAGGAGAGGTATGGCGCGTAAAGATCAAGGGGCTTTAATGGCGTGCCGCCGTAAGCGCCATCTCGTTTCTCTAAAACAAACTGCTCCGCGAAAAGGGTCAATTAGCGTTTCTCTCCCGGTGTCGACGATGGGTGGAGGTTGCTGGAAGTATGCGTTTGAAGAGATGGAAAATTATTTGCGGCGTCACTGTTGGCTTTCCAAGTAGACCCTTTGCTGGCTGTGCTACGAACTGAAGTAGACTCGGGGCTCGATTCTCGACACGCATGGCGGCTGCACGGCAGCCATTATCCGCCATGTTTATGTTCACTATCTGATTGGCTGTAGAGAGGTCACGTGCCTTGAAATTTGTGCCGGGAAACGGAAGTTTTTGCAAAATGCAATTTTGCGTTTTCATCAAAATGACGAAACGTGACGTGGAGTTGCAAATTTTATCGAATAATAGTTTTTTCTGGTCCTTGGGACTTTATATTGCGACTTTAGCGCTTTAAAAAGAAAGTGGACGGTAGCGTGCAGAAGCCCGTGCTATGCATCTGCAATTTCGCGAATATGAGGTGGTGGTCCAAGATAGCCGCCTTGTCAGTTTGCTCATTGGCTCAAGGAATATGCCGTGAGGAGCGTCACAGGAAGTGCTGTTTCGTAAATGTCAATTTGACGTTGCGTGACATTGCGCTGGGCCGCCATTGCAGAGATTTTGCGCCATAATTTGTGGTACGTGCGACGTGCCGCGCGAATTATGCTAACGAGTGGCCATATACAATGGCGGCAGAGAAGCATGCGTATCGCTGCATTTTCCCCGTCGTTTGTGGCAGTGAAAATCTTTTGTTCATAACGCGTGCTCATAGCATTTGCATCACTAAATAAAAAATTAAATTATGGGGTTTTACGTGCTAAAACACGATCTGATTATGAGGCATGTCGTAGTGGGGACTCCGGAAATTTGGACCACCTAGGGTTCTTTAACGTGCACCTAAATCTAAGTACACGGGTGTTTTCGCATTTCGCCCCCATCGAAATGCGGCCGCCGTGGCCGGGATTCGATCCCGCGACCTCGTACACAGCAGCCCAACACCATAGCCACTGAGCAACCACGGCGGGTGCATTTGCATCGCTCTCAGGAGGTGTTGGCATTTGTGTTTTGGACCATTACTTTTATTAAAAACACGTTAATTTGAAATAATATTGGTTGAACATAGCAAACTTTCTGCGACTTTTTGCACTTTTCACTGCTGCCTTTGTATCGTAATCAAGATTAATGACTTTTCGCGTCATCAGAAGCTATGACAACGGCGGCTTTTTAATTTATAAAAAGAAACGTTCGCAAGGCGGCGCCTTGAAGTTTCCTCTCGCGGTACGGTGGCTAGATGGGTAGGTGTGCCGACCGAGCGTAGTTCCCCACTTCTCCGCATCATGACGCAGAAGTGGCGCTGCGGACAGTATAACGGCTATAGCTGAGCTGCGCGCAACGTCGGCTGCGCTGTGTAGACGAGCAGCGCGTTTAATAGTATCGCTGCGTCTGCTCTAGTTTTGAAGTATGCGTTATACAATGCCGTTTTGAGCAGTGTAGCAAAGACAGAATGGGGAATTTGTTACTGTCGTCTACTCAGAAGACACGATATGCTGAAGTCAATTTTCTAGCTTGGCGATTGATCACATTTATTGGTATAAACGCGGCGCTCCAGCCCATTGCATTAAATACGTAGACGCATTTTTTCCATGGATAAAACAACACTGCCGTGGTTTTATACGGTATATGGAAACGTGTTTACGTGTTAGTAAGTTCTAATGTTTCAATTTCGAGAAATTCAGCTATTGTGTTTATATTGCTGCCTCAGTTACGGTATTTAAATTTTTACGAGACGAATTGTCTTGGTAAGTGCATATGGTTCAGTGTTTGGTTGTAATAAAATAAAGCAATACTTCTTGGGCTAGATTCATGAATATATTTAAAATACAAGAAACGCTCTCATAACTTGAGTAAGCAGACGCACCAACATAGATAGCCTAGCGCCAGCAAGGTCGCAACGTTGGTCCACCACATCATAACATTATTCACAGCACACGCCTTCGCTTCAGGTGATTCCTCTTCTCCCTGTTGCTTTCGCGCGCCATGTTCTTGCCCTTGACAAGAAAGTAAAGGCGTGTAATTGAATATAACTTCACAACATCGTTTGTGAGCTCTTTCTTGTGCCGCTTCACAGACGATCAAATTCGGAGGATTCAGCTGCAGAAAGGATGCAAAGTCGGCGATACTGTTCCTTCGTAACTCATTTAAACTGAAGCACAGCTTGAAGGCGTCTTCGAGCGACGCTACCTAGTTTTTTTTTTAGGGCTTCAGAAGGGAACAACAGCCCTGACCTACTCATTCTGTTGAATTCAGTGATGTCCCTGAGCAATCGGAGCACTTGGTTCTTTCCAGGAGCTTTCTTGCTACATATGTATATATAGCCTGCCTGATATATAGAATATAAGCCTAGAGTCACTTTTCTTTTCCCTGTAGCAGCGCAGCGGTGCTCGATGTCGCAGGCGCTAAGCACCTCATGTGCGGCTTTCAAATTTCCGATGTCGAGGAGCTCATCGACGTTCGCTTTTCGGTGTACGGCTTGCTCATTAACGTCGCCGATACTGAGCAAGCTACTGAGCAGCCCGGGGCGAACATCTCCGCTGTCAGACAGCGGAACATTTCCGCTGTCTTTCTCATAAATTTAGAACCCGACTTGCAGTTCGGAGCGAAGCAGTAAGTCTCCTTGGGGGTCTTCTTTGGTGGAGCAATGCCGCCGCTAATCTCGCTGGTCATATTTCCGACCTGAAACATTCCACATCGCTTAGGAACTTGGAAACAGTACGAGAGACACAGAGCTCTTCACCTTTGAAACTGACACGAACAGACGACATACAACTATTCCAATACGGGCTTTATTTTTTATTATTATTATTTTAATTATTTATTTATTTTTGCTCGCCGCCAACCTCTGTAGCAGACGACGCGCGCTGCGGAACTGTTCTACTGACCGCAGCGCCAATTTTGCGTCATGACGCGGAGAAGCGGTGAACTACGCTCCAGACGCGCCGGTCGGCACACCTACCCATCTGCCCACCGTAGTAACGGTAGCGTGAGTGAAAAAGAGCAGACAGCTTCCGCGATGGCGACGTGCTAGCGGTTGTTGCGAAAGCTGAAACCGGACGCTTGTCGTGTAGTATTGTCATATAGCGAGCATCCTCGTCCTCGTGTCCACCATGATGTACGGGCGTCTTGTATCAGCCGCTAGGCTCGTATTTCTGCGACCGAAGATGCCGCATCGCGCGCTATCGCGACCGAAGTGAGTGTCCTACATCTACATGCGGAATCGTACGATCCCAGCCGGTCAACGGCGTCCTTGAATAAATTGGTGTCAGATGTATCCTCCGTATAACATGTCGTAAAACACAGCTGTGAAACCGTAGAATTGTTTAAAAGAATACTTGCTTGCTTTTTGTTTCTTTTGCGTTTTAAATGTCTCGCACATATGCCGCGCGCGCACACTCTTTCTACACGTTGTGATCACGCGAATTAAAGTTGGGTCAGTGCCCTGCAGAACCAGGAATTCCGGATAGTTCAAACAGTTCTCAGCTTTCTATAAATAAGTTCAGATATCTCTCAATCGATTCGTAACTTAAGTCGTTCTCCATAAAAGTTATTTATGCGCCAGAAATGAGTGCAGCATTTCTTTTTTACTTAATTTAAGTTCTACTTATTGGGAAGCTTGAAACAACTGGAGCACCGCGATAGTTTGTTGGAAATAGCTCTGTGATATGCTCAGTGATGGACGGCGCGCTCGATCGAGTTAAAGGGAATTAAGTGAGCACACGGCGCATCAATGTTATGCCAAGGGGGACACACTCTCTTTTATGGAAGTTGTTGCGTTACGAAGCAACGAAGTTGTCTGTAACTCTTTCATTCAAATGACACCCGTGAGCAAAAGTATACGGACCACAGGGTCGCCGAAAAAACTGAAGTTTTCGTAATTATAAGCATAAACTGGAATTGACGAGTACATTGAAAGTTCGCAATGCCAACTTTGAACTGCAGTCCTCAATTTCAAGTTGCGTTCGCATGCGGATGAAAAAATCGGCTTTATCGCGAAGGCTCCTGCCCGTATACTTTTGCTCAGGGTGTAGTGTAAGAAAAAACAACAGATTTAAGGGACATGTAAATTTCGACACATTTCGTCATTGTAAAGCTTATAAGGTGGTTGTGTGACCGTTACGTGCTCAGAATAGTAAAATCTTAGTATGCATCTTCATGCTTCTGGAGCCAATTACCATGTGCGGATATTGCATGGCGATCGAAGCTGGCCAGCTCTTCGCTGCTTTGCAAGTGGCATTATGTAAACTAGCTGCATTGCCCAAAATGGGGTAAATAGAATGTGTTTTGATGTTATATTCAAACGGTCTTTTGACTCGTGTATGTGTGCAGACGAGGGCATTGTGACCGAGGCAGAGACAGGTGGCTTCCAGCCACTACTACCCGTGAATCGTCGGATGCCGACCACCAGCAAGATGGAGTTTGTGCAGCAAAACCCATGACGGCATTCCCATGTACAGTATCCTGAACAAGGATGGCAGACTGGCCGACGGCGTCGAGGACCCAAAGGTGCCTGCGAGTGCTTCGATGAATCTTTCTCTATGGGCTACATTAAGCGTGTCCTTCAAGTCTATTTCTGAGCTTCATTACATCACGTCCCAGAAACTCCGTGATGTCAGTCTATAAATTCGGACTCAAAAGTTTGTATTGTACTTTCCTGTTCTTTGTATTAGACTATTAGTAGCAGGCCACTTTGACACCTGCTGTAGCAGCCCGTCATTTAAGAAAGACGCAGATTTGAAGGCAGACCAGACCAGTGTACAAACCATTGCTGTCCTAGCTTTGAATTAAAAAGGTTTGTTGCTTGAGTAAGGGAAAGTTTTCTAAAGAAAAAAACGATTTTTCAATGCTGCAACTTCTCCACTAAAGGTGAACCAACAACTCATGCTTGATTAAAGGAAAGCTCATGCATCAAACACAGTGAAGCTACATAAAAGTTCTCGCAGCTGAAGTCCTGAGGTCTCATTTGCCACAGCCCATAATCTGCCAAAGACTTTTTTGCAAATGCTTTGATATTTTCCAATACAAGTATATTACAATACTTGAGCCTTTTCATGTGCTTCACTACATCCAAGCTTTAGTACTTCTATGGTCGCTAAATCTGATGTATGCTGCGCATGACCCCACTGACACTGGTGTCCGGCTGCGCATTCTGACAACTTTGTCATATGGATGCTTCGTGAATGCCTTGCCGGCTGTTCTGTGGCTGACACTGGGTACCAACCATGCGCTGCCGCCGCCTGAGAACCACTGTGGAACTACCTTTAACATCTTCGCAGTAAGTGTACAGAAGCAGACAAAGATGTAAGGAAGAAGACATGATACTGGCCTGACCAATGCAGCAGGCCAAAAGTATTATGTCTCAGGCCAGTATCGTGGCCAGGTGTTGGTCTCGGGTCATGCCAGACCATAGTTTCTTCTGTTGAGTGCATGCTAACTTCGTATTGAGCGTGGCAGGAGTGCGAGCGAGTCCGGGGCATGCATCTAACACTTATTGTTGTCCCACTACTGCACACGTGTTTTACATAAGGCTTTCCTGCCATCTGCACGCACATCTATCTCCAGCTGGACAAGGACCTGCTGGTGCGCATGTATACCAAGATGGTGCAGATGAACATCATCGACCAAATCATGTACGAGTCGCAGAGACAGGGCCGTATCTCCTTCTACATGACCCACTATGGCGAGGAGGGCGTGCTCATCGGAAGTGCTGCCGCGCTCGATGACAAGGACCTGTCTTTGTCCAGTACCGCGAGTACGGTGAGTCGAAGTGCTCGGTGGACGTGTCCGCAGCAGCCGGTGATTTTGCATGCAACGGCATGGGCATAGCTAGAAACCCTTCCGGTGTGTACTGCCAGCATAAACTGGAATGCGAAGAGGGACAAATCAACTTGCACGAGCGTTAAATGAGCGCGATGGTGTTGTGTCTTCAGATCTTCTTGTCATATCACTAGAGTCTGAGGTGCACCTCCAGAGAACAAATCTCGCAAGTGTCCATCGTCATCACCAACCTATTTCATGTCCACTGAAGAGAAAGGCCTGTCCCAGTGATATTTATTGATTTATATTATTTATACATACTGCAGGCCAATTCTTTTGGCCCTAGCAGGAGTGGCATGCGTAGATTTAGAGAAACATACAAAATCTAACGCAAATGAACATATCTGATTAACTCTGTCTTGTGCCAGCTAATACGATCTTATGCCTGCAAATTTCCTAATTTCATCACACCACCTTATTCTCTGTTGTCCTCGACTGTGCTACCCTACTCTTGGCACTGTTACGATTCACTTTGAGCGGCCATGCCTGGACCACGTGCAAAACGCATGGGAAATGGCATGCCTAACGATCTCGCTCGTCAACATGAACAGACATGTCCGTCGCGAGGGTCAGAGATATGTTAGAGACGAAACCTGCCGTGCCGCCTTGCGACCATCTCACCCCCAGCTAAGGACGTTCACCCCGCTACGGTCACCCACCCTCACTACTTCGTCTGGTTTACTTTGTCCTGCAGTGGGGGCAGGAGAGGGGAAGAGTGCCTGGATGGTGTTTACTCCATGAGGATGTTTACTCGATGAGAATGTTTACTTAGGAGCACCCCGCTCACCGTAACCATGTATTAAACTTGTGTTATTTGTTTTTACGTTGCCTCGTCTTCCCTGCCGGACCCTCTCTGATGGTCAACCTGGTTAGAGCTCCAAGCAGACGCTGTTGAAGGCATCTACCAAACCCCCGACCCGTAACAGCACCCATTCTGCAACTTTTGTAGACCGCTGGCATATAACATGGCCTGCCCAGCTCCATTTTTCCTCTTAATGTCACCAAAATATCAGCTACCCCCATTTGCTCTGTAATCCACACCACCTTTTTCCTATCTCTCAACGTTATGCATATAATTTTCATTCCGTCGCTTGTTGCATGGTCCTTAGCATCTTCTCAAGCTTCCTTATAACCTCCAAGTTTCTGCCCCATATGTTGGTACTGGTAGAATGCAATGATTATGCACTTTCTTTTTGAAGGCTAGTGGTATGCTACTGGTCACGACACTGATGTGGCTGCCATGTGCACCAGCAAATGCAGAAGCAAGAAAGTGTGGTTCAGTCTTTTCAGATCTGTTGCATCTGAATTTGTGTGATAGTACAGTCGGCCACAAAAGTTTACGAGACACGAGTTCCAAGACAGAATTTATGCTCCACTAAGACATCGCAGTTAAAATATAATGAATCATTATGTAGGTCGCAATGGCTACTATGCACAGTCTAGAATTTTAAATTTGAGGCTATGTGCTCAGGCTTTTCGGGAATCCATGTTTTGTCAAATTCGCTGTGTTCCATAATCTTCTGTGGCTGACTGTGCCTGTGAGCACGCAGTACAGAGTAAGTAGGGTAGGCAGCTCCACTTTATTTTAGCCAACTTGCATTACTGTATATTGCTGTACTGCTGTAGCATTGCTGCTGTATTGTTGAATGACTGAAGGTTGTTCTAAATTGTCAATTATACGGACACTCAAGGCGTGTTTTTGCTGTTGCTGCCACCATGCTGTCACAATATCAATGGAGGCCTGCGTACTTAGAAGGCTCTCGGAGACGTGAGTGACGCGCGGTTTGTCTGGCTGCAAAAACAACTTAGCTGAATGGACATGCTCTGCTCAACTGGCTGGACCTGCCCTCTGCTGCTGGCATGAGCTTTGTGCGCACACACACCATTCCTGTTGATCACGTGTGTCTACCTACCTGACCATGGTGAATACATTGGTATGAACAGAAAGGAGAGCAGAACTTCATGCACACACACGCCGTTCTTTCAATTCCTTCATTGTCACTTCGGGACGAATCCGAAGAACCGCTTGTTCGTGTGCTCACTTCAGCGGCTGTAGCTCGCCAACTAACGGTCAGAGCGAAACGCGGAAAATGGAAGTTTGTTGTCTAAACCTGCCGCCACATGCTCTCAGTAGCCGCAGCGCACTCCCTCTGCCGGTTGGCGTGCCATTTCAAAAGTTCGGTTTCTTTTTGAACGCACCTCGTAAATGTAGGCTGCTGATGATGATGATGAAATCCTGATAGTTTTCCATGTTTTGTTTCCTTCCTCTATAGTTTTTCATCTGCCTCTCTGGCAGCACTATGCAAGCATTAAGAGATGCCTGCAATGCTGTGCAGCAGCAGTTGTCTTGCGTGCTATGCCGTGCCACACATTCAAGGAACTAGCGCCATGCTAAGTCTTGCTATTGCTTTTTTTGCTTTGCCCTTTGGGCGAAAGTGCCAATTTACTTATTCTCCTTTGATACTCTCTGGAAGCATTCTCACGAGTCTCTCTTTCATAAAATATGGTGACTCATCGCAGGCGTGCTGCTGTGGCGTAACTTTTCGGTGAACCAGACGATGCAGCAGTGCTACAGCACAATGTACGACTATGGCAAGGGCCGCCAGATGCCCATCCACTACGGCTCGACAGAGCACCACTTCGTCACCGTCTCATCGACGCTCGCAACGCAGATGCCACAGGGTAAGGCACCTGAACTCCCTTATGCCACAAAAAATCACGTACTTTTGGACAGAATGCAAAATGTGTACTAATTTAGGCGCACATTAAAGAAGCCTAGGTTATCGAAATTAATCCATAGCCCCTCACTATGCCATTTCATTCCTGTTTGATTTTTGTTAATTCATATGCTTTTATCTAACAATAAAATCTACCTTGTGGCTGGCAACATCATAGTCGAGTTGCTTTGTTTAGTGAAACTCTACATAATGAACCAACTAATGGAGCCTCCGCTACAGCAAAACGTATCGTAGCCTGGGTTGCTTTGCACCATAAAGCTCTATATAGTTTAATCAACTAACTAAAACTACTAACTAACTACTAACTAACTACTAACTAACTAACTAACTAACTAACTAACTACAGTTAACTAACTAACTTACTAATAATGGAGCCTCCACTACAGCGAAACTGTATTGTAGTCCGAGTTGCTTTTGCGCCATAAATCTCTACATAAAATCAGAGCCCTTCCACTACTGTGAAGATGGAAGCCAGCGAAGCTGTGGTTATGGTGGGTCTGCTATAGTGAATATTGCTATAGTGAATATATATATTATCATTATTGACTATATTGAGCAAGACTTTGGCATGTTTGTCAAAGAGCAAGGACATCGACGTCTTGTTTTCGCCCAGCACAATGACCAATTAGCGGGTTTGCTGCACCAGGTCCACCCCATCGTCATAGACCAAGCGCCTGAGCCACAGCATTCATAGCCGCGGCACTCTGCACAGGCATCATCAGGATCCTGGAAGATGGGGTTAAACGAGCGTCCGTCCCATAGCGAGTCCAAAGGGCAACTGCTGATAACAGCGCAAGCGCGATCTCTATGTCCAGATACAAAGGGGCACAACGATTGGTGGGGACGTGCCGCCACCGATATCGCGACCTAATTAGTGCGTTTTGCTGCGCTAAGTCCGCACCCATCATCATAGACCCGCGTATGAGCTACAGCGTTCATAGCCGTGGCACACTGCACGGCATCTTCAGGATTACGCTTTCGCCGAGTATGTCTACCATTACTCAGCTACTCGAAACTATTCATGACCTTACGTTTGGCTATCGATAAATCCAGTCAAATTGATATCAGATTTTTAGACTTCGAGAAAGCTTTTGACCGCAGTGTCTCATCCTAAGATGCTCTCGAAATAAGACCAATACTTAAGAACGATTCGTTACTCGCATGGTTTGCAGCCTACTTATCCTACAGATCCCAGGCAGTCACCGTTGGCCACACAACTTCTAAATCTGCCCCTGTGCAATCTGGAATCCTTCAGGGCTCTGTACTAGGACCTTTATTGTTTTTGATATTTATAAACGATTTGGTTAGGGATCTTCCTGTTGTAGCACGGCTTTTCACTGATGACTGCATTATTTATAAAGAAATCCGCACTCCGGCAGATCAGGAACTATTAAACAACGCGTCAAATTGCATACCCACATGGTGCTCCACGTGGCAAATGAGTATTAACACCAAGAAAACAGTGGCAATGCAAGTAACACGTAAGGTTCAAACCCTTAAGTTCACGTACGTCCTCAATGGTACCATTCTATCTGAAGTAAACGAGTTATAAGTATCTTGGGCTACTTAATTACTCATGATCTTCGTTGGAATGATCACGTGACCTATAGTTAGGGAGAGCTATGCAACGCTTAGGATACTTACGCAGATCTTTAGGTAGATCAACGCAGAAAATTAAACTCTTGGCCTATAAAACTTATGTAAGACCGATCCTCGAATACGCGGCAGTAATTTGGGACCCCCATACACAAACAAACATCCGAAAACTCGAGAAAGTACAGAGGAAATCGCCAGATTTATTTATAACTCTTATAGTTGGAAACATCCCCTACAGCCCTTTTGCAGACAGCCAACTTGGAGAGCTTGGAGACAAGGCGGTATCGTGATAGACTAAAACTCTTCTATTTATTGCATCATGACAAATTAGGAATAGAGAAGAATTTATACTTTCAAACCAGTACAGCGACGGCAAACTCGATCCTTCCACTCCAAGAAAGTCAGTGAATACTTGGTCCAAACGAATGCTTTTAAAAACTCGTTCTTCCCGCGTACAATCCGTAACTGGAACTGACCTGCCCGCTGCGGTGGTCGAAAACCCCACTATTTCGTCTTTCATGTGCGCGCTTGAACGTTTGCGATAATTACTTGCCTTCTATTTATCATGCGTATTTGTCATGCGTTTTCATTCATGTGCGTTCGTTCCTTTTTTTTTTTTTTTGAACAGCTGCTATATCGAATACAGCAGTGCCGAGTGCTGTCACACGTCACGCGCAACGTTAGAATGCTGTTGATACGGAATTGCTGTATCCTTGCATTGTTTCACCTATTCTTGTATTATTTCATACCCACTCCTGCCCAAGGCCTGACATTAAGGCCGGCAGTATGTACCAAATAAAAAAAAAATAAAAAAAAAAACAGCAACTGCTGATAGCAACGCTAGCGCGATCTCTACATCACGAGACAAAGGGGCACACAACGATTCGTGGGACGTGCTGCCGCCGAGTATCGTGACACTTGTTATAGAGGCATCGGCGGTGGAGAGGGTTATAACAATGCTTACAATCGATCATCTGTTTTGACACCTGTGCTAAGGCACAACTGACAAGAAACCGCCACGCACATGGAGCCCACATTGTTGTTCTATGCTTCATTTTGTTGTTGTTCTACATGTCGTCGGATGCCGTGCTGGAGCACGAGCACGAGGTGTGATTCACCCATGTCTGTGAAATATAGGACGCGAAGGATGACGCGCCCACAATATCATCGTACACGGTCGATTCCATGCCAACTGCACCAGCCTTGGTGCTTGACCATCACCCATTTCATTGTAAAAATTTTAGGCGATCAGGTACAACACGCGAAGTCAGTCTACGAAATATTTTTTCAGAAAATTTTTTTCACTGGCTGAAGCAGCAGCTGAATTTTCATTTATGCAAAATAAGAGGCGTTACGAAAGAATGTTTCGTTATTAAAATTCAACGTTTAATTTTCTGAGGAGACTGAAGAAAGGCCCTACACCTAAAATTGTATTTTTTGATGATTTGCCATTCCTGCATTTTTTATAATCCGCAAAAATAAGCAATACAAAATGGCCCATATTTGGGGTATTGTTTTCTTTCGATAAAGTGGCTTCATACATAAAACCAATTTTATACAAGCTAAGGACCCAGGAGCTTTACTTCACGCAAGAAAATATTTTTGGACCGACATATTGCACAGAAATACGCACAGGCAACATTATATATTCATAAAATTTATTGTTGGTCTACATTTAACTGCCAATTGAATACCGAGGTGGCCCCAGTAAAAATATGCTGATGACGCATGATATTCTTTCCAAACTGAGAAAGGTTTATCAAATTACTTCTTTTTAAGCGAGCAAAAAACATTTGAATTTGTCTCCCACCGGGTCTCGAAAATTACATCTGGTTCATCTTCGGCGCAATGCCTCTCAGCGGCAAAAATAAAGTGTAGGGACGCGAGCCTTCACATGTAGGGGAGTGTATATAGGGAGCCCGAACTGATTCTAAGTTTATTTCTTCACTGCTGAGTAAAAAGTTTGCCGTGGTTGAACGCAGTTAAACGAACTTTGTCGAGTGACAGGATGGTTTTGCTTACTTTGGGAAATGACACAGACGCTGCTCGGCACCTTTAGCAGCTACCGCATCAAAATTGCACCACAACACAACACGCAGACGCTGCTCAGCACGGAAGCGGCAGCGAGGGAATTGACCTTCATGCTGTGTCTCGCTTTAACGCGAACTAAGCGTTGAAAGCACAGCGCATATGAAGCTACGAGCACTCGGCACGCTTTTTCCACATCGCAGATCGCTTTCAAGATATGGGCGCCCACGCGGCGTACGCAGCAGCCGCCGGTAATGGCAGGCTAAGTACCAGTTTGACCTTGGCTGAGCTTGAAGGTCAGATTTTCGGTACCAGGCATTTTCTGGGTTTGTACCTGGAGTAGTAGAGCTATCGCTCAAAAAAAGGGGTTTTCTTCATCGCTACGATCTGTGTCGATCAAACAGAAGTACAAGCCCATGTCGCTGTCAGTTGTCGAACTGTTTGGCGCCTTCACACGGCACCGGGAAGCGCATCGACATCTTTGTGTTTGCTATATGACTTCCTGCACTACAGGATTAAGCTTGTGAAAAGTGCAATAATTACCAAATATAGGAATGACGTTAAGATTACAAATTTTATGTGTCAACACCATCTGGGCTTTCCTGAACGTTCCTGCTGAGTGACGTTAGGCTTTCATGGCGTCAGTTTCGTCATGCTTAAGTGCGCCTAACCTAAGACGGTCATCTAAAATGAAGAAACTCACGAAAGGAATGATGTTTTGTTTTTCCACCATTGTGCCATTTCTGCCACTGCCATTGAAATGCGGTACCTGGGAAAAGCACGTGTCAATGCAAGTGTCAATATGAAAGGGAACATCGATTTAAAAAAAAACTTAGTTCGAGGCGTTCGCAAGCCAAAACAACACAGAAGAGCAACGGGGCAAACATGCGCTCCTCGCCAGTCGGTAGACGCTTCTCAAGCGAAAATGGTTATGGAGCGCGACTGTAAACAAACGTAGCCGGCGCGAGGGTCCATGTGATGCCATTAGGCCAATAGAAACGTGATGTCGGCCTCAGCCAGCGTGCGTGAGGAGGAGGCGGCATTCTTCAAAGTGTGTCGCTGCTTTACCATGTACGCCATGTAGGAGCAGCAAAGCGAAGTACTGCATCATGACACTAATGGGCACCGTCAGAGAGTGCTTCGGTAGTCTCAGCGCAGTGGATGCTCCAACGTGGGGTAGCCCTAAGTGTAGCCTGGTGTAGGTGGTGTGCAGGTAGGCCTTCTGCTGAGGTGACGACACAGTTTCCGCACATGACCTGTCCATCGCGTCCGATTTTGTGACGACTCATCGCCTACGGAATGGTGTTTCAACGTGCATCAGCAGTGCTTACACGCCACCTACTGCTTCGCTTAAGATGGCACCAATTAAGAAAACTGCTGCGATATGTGGCGCACAAAGGCAACGACGTCGGGGGGCGAATCTCGCTATGGTCTGGCGAGAGACCCCCCAGCGTGAAGAGGAACGCCTTCGCGCATTCGCGGCGGACTTTGTGCACTCTGCCACTCGCATTGGGCGCGTTAAGTTAAGGCGCTCGAGCGCGCTCTAGCCAGCAGAGCGCGCTCTCTTAAACTTAACGGCTAAAAAGCGACTTCCGGTGCGCGCTCTACGCGCTCCACCCTGGAAACGGTGCGCTGAGAGCGTGCGCTTGCTACGGCTTCCGGAAAAATGTTGTGTTTCCGACTCTTTCCACTTATGCAAGTCTGCGCTCCTTGCCCACTCGTTCCTGCCGCCGCTGCGCAGCCAGGCGGCTGCTCTAAGGCATGATCGGGAACTTCGCGTGTTGGCGCGGTGTGAGCTTATCACGAACCGAAAATGACGGCCCGATCATTACTTGCCAGATGCTCAGGTACGTAACCAAACAGTCGCAGTTTGGTGCCTTCTCGTCGCTACGTTCATGTGTATGACTTGTTCAGATCCTCACGTTATCATGGAAGATGTTGGGCCACTGCTCTTTGAATTGTGTGTCCGTGTATCTGGGCACGAGGTTGATCACATAATCCTGGATAACTCAGATCATAAGGTTTTCTGTCCTCTTGCGATCGGCAATGAGTCATCAGTCAGCATACCGCGGAGCAGAAATAAATCCTCTGATAGGGTACCTCTGAGAACAGCACAAACAGCTTGCATCACATACATAAGCCGCTGCTGCTGCATCCGTCGCCGCGCGTCAAGTTCTTCTAGCTCTTCATCGTCTATCAAGAACTGCAGGAGGGTGTTTATCGGCGGCGCCATCTTCAAAAAGCGCGCTCAATGCGATAGCAGTCGCGGAAGCAACATAACATTCGCCAGACGGCGCGTTCGTGCGCCCGAAAGTAAAGTCCCTATATAAGTTATATAGGGATTTTACCCGAAAGCAGTCGGCGAAAATCGCCGTTAAGCTAAGCTCCGAAGGCGTCGCACTCGAGCGCACTCGAGCGTGCTCCTTTGGAGTTCAGAGCGCGCTAACTTAACGCGCCCATTGTTGAAGCTGAGCGCATCGCAGCTGGCTGCCCAAGACACTACGCAGCCAGACAACTGGCGGGAAATATGCCACGCACATGGAGCCAAATTGTTGTTCTACGTGTCGTTTTGTCCGTGGACATGATCTGCCAGAACCTAGCCAGATACACCTTGGCTGTAAATAACGAACTTATGATTTAACTAACTAATGGAGCCTCCACTATAGCAAAACTGTATCATAGCCTGAGTTGCTTTTCCACCATAAATGTCTACATCATTAACCAACTAACAATTTAACTAACTAATGGAGCCTCCACTATAGCGCCCCTCATAGCCCATATGTTGCTTTGGAACATTAAACCCTATAATTAGACCTTTTCTTTTTGTTATAGTACTGCTTCTGATATCTACTTCCACAAATTGTGTTGCTTATATTAAAAACACCTGTCTTCTAGCCTTATCATATTGTTATAAAAGATAGAGTATTCGCTGCAACACCTTCTGTGTGCGTGAATGTGAACAGACGTGCGCGTGCAGATGTATTCAAGTAACCGTCTCGCATTTCTGCGTCGTCTGCATGCACATGGCAGCGGTGGGCACGGCGTACGCCTACAAGCTGGCCCAGAAGAAGCAGTGTGTGGCCTGCTACTTCGGCGACGGTGCCGCCAGCGAGGGTGACGCCCATGGTGCCTTCAACTTTGCGGGCGTCCTCGGCACGCCGATCATCTTCATCTGGTGAGTCCCTTTCTTCTGCTCCCGTGCTGAACTCTTGGCCTATTTTAAGTACACGGTGCGCCATCCAATTTAAGTTTCTTATGAAGCCAAGTTAGGTTGTTGGCCAAGGTTTGCATGAGGCACAAACCTTGACCAACAACCGGCACATCAGGTAAAAAAATCACAAAGACAACATGTTCAAGAAGCTAAAGCAAAAGCCGCATAACATGTGTTCAGAAAACTCGAAAACCTAACTGAATTTCAAGGCGAAATTATTTTTATGCGAACATTAAGCAAGCGCATGGTGACTGCAAAGCAACATGGAAAATTATAAATACTGTCCTAAACATCTGCGATAGAAGCAGCATAGCGATATCTCTGTAAACAGGCACAACAGCCTCTGGCACAACAGCAAGTGACCCTTCTGTAATTGCTGAGAGCTTGAACAGTTACTTTGCAACAATGACATCTACTCTGACTACAAGGCATGCATATAATTGACAATCAGACACCACATTATTAACTAACAGTCCTAGTTTTTTCTTCTTTCAACCTACTCGCCCACGGGAGTCAATAATGTAATCCTCTCTTTAAAAAATACTTCATGAACTAGTTTAAACTCTATTTCTGTGTTCCTGCTAAAACATTGCTCAATTCACAGATGTGGCCCCTTGTCGCATATAATTAACTAGATGTTCCTTTGAGGCACATTTCCGGTGCAACTTACGATTTCTGAGGTTGTACCAGTGTTTAAAAAAGGAGATAAGATAGATGTGTCGAATTACCGTCCAATATCCATGTTGTCTCCATACTCTAAAATTTTTGAGAAAGTTCTGCTATCTTGTTTAGAAAAGTTCTTAATGTACACAAAATTTACGTAAAAAAGCAGTGCAGATATATAAGAGGAAAATCAACAGAGGCTGTGCTTATTAACATCGAGGAAAAAACAAAAGCAAACATTGAAACTAAATGATTAACTATGGGTGTTTTCGTGGACCTAACTAAGGCTTTTAATCTTGTTAATCACAATATATTGCTGAAAAAACTTGAGAATTATGGTAGTATTCGTGGCGCACCCCTAAGCATCATTAGCACATATTTCAGAAACCGTCAGCAGTATGTGGTGGTTAATAACATGGCGTCTTCACCAGTATTATCTAACACTGGAATACCCCAGGAGTACATATTAGGCTCTCTCCGTTTTCTGGCATATATCGACGATTTACCCGACTATCTCTCAGAGGACTGCATCTTATATGCAGACGATACTGTTATTATCTCAACAGCCGAAACGGAAACAGAACTTTACAAAAGAGGTAATGATGTTCTGCAAAAACTAAAGCTGGTGTGACTCTAACTCTCTTCGAGCAAACATAGCGACAAGCAACTACCTAGTCTTTGCTGCGAAAAACACCCGATTAACGAACACTAAATCTTTAAATTTTAACAACCATTCCTTGCAAAAGGTTAACGAGACGAAATTTTAGGGGGTTACTTTGATAGCCAACTACAATGGCATAAAAACATCTGCAAAACTACACTCAGTGTCTACAAGAAAATCCCAATACTTTATAAATTACGCCATATTTTTCCATTGGACACACATCAAACGCTCTATATCAGCTTCACACATTTCCATATTATGTATGCAATTGCCTTTTACGAACTCGCGTACGCCACCACCTTATTGCCCATTATTGTTGCACACCATACTACGCTTTGAGCTAGGCTCTACCTAAATATATGGACTCAGTTAGATTCGCTTGCCCCAAGCTTAACATACTACCTGTAAGAGATTGCATTCATTACCATGTTCTTGTTTTCATTTACAAAATTATACGCGAAATTATTTTATGCCATTCTGTAGAAATTGCTTATCTGGATATATTACATTCCCACTACGATCAATCACCACGAAAACGCAAGTTGTGCCGAACGCTCATACTAATTACAGCTCATTTTCTTTTTCATATGCTGCATCACAGCTTTCAAATTAATTACTACGAGATCTAACATCACAACTGTAATTTATCACTTACAAAACTAGCCTTCGCTCTTCCACGCTTGCATCACTCAATCAATGAAACTGCAATAAATTTGTACTGTCTTGAATTAAATTGCTTTAGTTCTAATAAAAGCCACTGTTTCATGTCTTCAATGTTGCTCGGATTTATCATTTCAGCCGCAACAATGGCTATGCCATCTCGACACCTACTTGCGAACAGTACAGCTGCGATGGAATCGGTACGTCTGCCAAATTCACCTTCTTAAAGCAAATGAGCTTTCTTTAGCTACAGCGCTGGTTCTCTTAGTGGCCGGTGGTGTTTCTGCACGGATAGGTTGAGGGAAACGGCATTGGTTTGGGGGAGGAGGGGGAGCTTTCAGCCGCTTGCCGCAACAGCCCCCCTCCTCTCCTGCTTTCGCACCTGGTAGAGAGGGCTCTGGTGGTGCGAAAGGAGGAAGGCAGTCACCTTCCACACCGCCGCTCGCACTACTGGAGACAATACACAAGTAATGAATCGGCTTATATTGTCACATACTGGTGACTGGCTCTGTTCTCTGTGCTTTAAAAAAAGTTTGTACCCTTTGTGGCTTATCTTGTCCCGAAACAATAATCGTCATCATCTTACGTGCCTTTCCTTTCTTTAATGCTGCGCACCTGATACTTCCAGGTCACAAATCACGATCGCGATTATGTGCATTATCAGTGTGACATAATGTTCTTGATAGGAAAGTATACAGAGCACAGAGTTTTCAAGAAAGGAAATGCAAGCACGATAGGTGACGAATATTGTTTGGGGACAAGTTACGTCCCAAAGGGTGCGAACATTTTCAAGAGCGGACGCCAACTGCCTCCTCTCCAGTGTCATCCGAAAATCGACAGAAAAGCACTGGGACAGTCCGGATAATCGACACAGACGACTACAGAGATTGGACCCTACCATGAAATTTAGGCTACCACCGAAAAATCAGCGCAGCTGTGCCAGTCTTCTGTACAGACTAAGGCTGGGGGTAGCATTTACGCGCGGATATGTGCACCTCATGCGACGCACCGAGTCTCCAGACTGTGAGTTGTTCCATGTAAATGAGACTATAGGTCATGTGCTTTGTGACTGCCCTAAGTACGTGGAAGAGCGTCAAAGGTTGAAGAATGACCTTACGCGTCTCGAGAGCCCATCGTTGTCGGAGGACGTTGTTTTAGGCCCTTGGCCAGGCGCCCAATCGAGCTTCAAGGCCATCCAGGCGTTACTGAACTTTTTATAAAAGTACGGGCCTGGACTGTAGGCTTTGAGCATGCCAAATTGCTTTGCTATATGTTTTACATCCTCCTTCTCTCGTCATCGTCACCCATCATGCGCCTCTTTCTTCCCTCTTTCTTTCCCTCTTCCCCTTTCCCCAACGCCGAGTAGCTGGCTAGAGGAACTTACCTCAGGCCGACCTCTCTGCATTTCGCATCATTAAACTTATCTCTCTTTCTTTTAGAGTGTACGGAATTAGGCAATCAAAACAAGAAACGCCACCTAAATATCATCACTGCTACAAATATACATGCCTTCAAGTGCATGATTCTTTTAATAAAGCAAATATGTAGCTTTCTGTAACCAAACCGAATGCTTTTATTAGGTGAAGCTGCAGATAGCACCCACCAATAAGAAGAAGATCCGAGATGGTTAAAAATGATGAGGTGCGCTAAAAGTGCTTGCACTCTTTCTCCCCTCTCCTGTAGCGACCAACCTAGCTGCAAGTGAAAGGATAAGCGAGCAAGGAGTAAATGGCTTGAGGCAGGACACGAGGGCAATCTCAGCGTTACGGTGACGGCGGTCGTTCACAAAATGGGCCGTGGGAATGCGGTAATTCACAGCAGTCCTTTGTTCTACGACGATGCAAGGGCCAATGTAGCGATGTAGAAACTTCTCACAGAGGCCATGGGTTCGAATGAGGGTCCATAGAAAAACTGTGTCGTCTGGGTGGAACAATAGCACATGTTGTTTCTTGTCAGAGCAAAGTTTTCTATTTGCCTAGGCGGTGTCTGTGTTGGCGCGGGCGACACAACGGCAGTAGTTGACTCGTGAAACAAACTCTTCCGGAAGGGATGCCGTGCTAAACAGAGAACCTCCAGCACATAAAAGGACCAGACTAAACGCTTTTATTAGGTTATACAGATGAAAACCATGAGGTGCGCTAGGAGTGCTTATAATATATATATATGTATATATGTAAAAAACAAGCCGTGTAAGGTTTTGAAACTTTCTCTAATAAGTGCTCTAAAATGCAAAATGCTCCCCCTCCCCTCCTGCTCCCACCCACCTTATACACGCGTCCTCAGCTTCCTCAGCCACGAAGAGTTGGAAGAGCAGTAAAGGTGCTGTGCCGAGCAAGAACACGCTCATTATGCTGCGAAACGTGTCCCCAAACGTTTGTGTTAGGCTATACGCTTGCATTGAAAGTCATTTTCGATTATTTCTGCACAATTCTTCATGTCAAAAGATACTCTGTGCTATGGAGTAGAACACAGTCAGAACTATGGAGTAGAATACAGTACCACGTTTCTTATTTGGATGTTTTCAATATAATAGAGAGTTATAGTGTAGTACGATACGCAAAGGCATTGTGCACGCAGTAAATTTGCGGTTCCCAAATGTGCATGCCCAGAATGTTACGGCGAGCTCTGTAGGTGACATATGCACGCTGAAGTTTATATTTAACCCTTTCGGCTTTGTATGGCTTGTCTAGCTAGTGTAAGAAAATGACGGCACCGAGACCACCTGCTTTGATGTGAATTCAGCCTTGATACTTGCTCATCTTTTTGAGAGAAAAAAAAAAGCTAGTTCTTGCTTTGTGCTGTCTCGTCTTGAGGACATAGTATTAGTGATGTTTTTTCAGGAATATTGAGATCAGATGGTGCCACTGCATTTGACATTAGTCACCATTCTTTCTCACGTGGAGTGCTCTACTAAAATTCTCATTGAAACATGCGTATAGTGTGGCCATAGCCATTTCATGTGCATCCACATAAACAGCTAAACCATTATACCAAAACCGTCTACTATAACATTGTCGGCTGCTGAGCTATCTACGTTTATATGTTCCTCTACTGCTTGATTTCTTTGTCACTGTCAGCGCTGCTGGACCCTCTATTCTGGTTATTTTTGCTGCTTATGGGTGCTACGCAAACTTCTGCTAAATATCAAATGCTAAAGATATAAGAAAATGTAACCTCCGCTCTCATGGAAAAGTAGTGCCATATATAGACATTTTTTGTAATTATAACATATATTGCCCATCATGCCATTTATGTATAAATTTTTGCACCAACCATACCGCCAGCCCGGCGAATTACCGGCTTTGGAAGCCAGTGAGTTAAGGTATTTTTGTGCCAGGTGCGACTTATTATAACGAGGTTTGACTGTACAAGTATGACGTTCAGCAAACCTTCATTCGTGAGAATGTCTGTTTGCAAGGGCTATCAGGAACTGTCATGCTGTAATAATTCAAAATATGCAGCTGCGCGAGGTCCATCATACGGGCTGACAACGATTCGTGTTGACGGCCAGGACATCCTTGGCATGTACTTGGCAGTACAGGAGGCCCGCCGCTTTGTGATGGAACAGCAGAAGCCCGTCCTCATCGAAGCTATGACGTACAGGTAAGTTGGTTCTTTGGCCACATTCTATTGTGCACTGATGCTTCATAATGTGTGTGTGAACTGAGGAAAAGGTTACAGCTGAACCTCAATGTAAACAACGTGTATATAACGAATTCTCTGATATAAAGAATTACCGGATATAACGAAGTAAATATAACTATTTTATCAACGATATCAGGTTTAAACGACTATGTGCTTCTATCAAATAACAGATATAGTGAAGACATTTTTGTATGGGGCACGACTTTGCTATAACTAAGTTCGACTGTACAGGCTTCATTACATTTGTGTGCAGGTGTAAATCTAGCTTCCTGACATACGAGTTATAGCCAAAAGAGAAAAAAAAAGCTGGCAAATGAATTCACCTTATCAGTGGAGCGTCAGAGCGGAACAGTGTAAACTCAGATGAAGTGCAGAGAGAAGGTGCATGCAATACTTACAACAATTTATTTAGACAAAAAGCACATTTATGTGTAATGATACACTGTTGTGCAATGTCAGTAACATAAAAAGAGACAAGGACATTGTCACGTGCAAGAACAAGAAAGTTACAACAATCAAAACAAATGCTACGCTCTTTCGCTTTTGTCTTTTGTAGCGGATGCACACTATATGGTTCAAAGGAAAAGTCATTATAATTAAAAGGAGCACAGTGGAGATGATCATGTTTTTTTTATTGGCAATGTGTAAATAAGTGATGACAGACATTAATAAATGTGTGATTATTATTAATTTAATGGTTAGACAAGATTTTTAATTCACCTCAGTTAATTACTTTAGGACACACGCTCCAACTGCAGAGTTGAAGCTAGCCAGTGAAAAAAAGGCATGTCCACTCAGTTGCAAGTGTTGAGACAAGCAACAGTTTTGTGAAATCCTTTCCCGAACATGCAGAGAATATCGCTTGAGTGATCTCTTTTACATTCGCCTACAAAGCCTTTCTTCTGTGTTGTGGTACAACTATTAAGTGGACCACCAATGTATCTATTGTGGAACACCAATGTATCTTATGACAGAATTTGAGGACCAGTATTTTGAAACTGGTGCCGGGTCTCGGGATTCCTAATAAATGGACACGCATGGAGTGCTGACCGGCTTCAATTCCATAATTGCAAAATTTACACCGCAGTAGGTAATTAGTAAGTTAATTTGGAAATCCTAATGGCTTAATCAGCCAGTCAGTAATCCTGATTGTGTTGGAACAAGAGCGACGAAGAAGGGGACGAAGCTCTCTCGTCCTTTGAACCACGCACAACAGCAGCTACCCACGGAGTCAATTCATGGTTTATTCTTAATAAACCCCTTTTTCTATGCATTGGGAGGTTTGATTTACTACAGATTGATCTACCACGGTGGCTCAGTGGATATGGCGTTCATTCATAGCCACTGAGCTATATATAGCTAGCTGTAGCCACCGAACTGAACAAAAGCAGTCATTTACTTACAGATTTAGGTGCACAATAAAGAACCCCACATGGGCGAAATTATTCAATTCCTTAGCCCTCCATTGCAATGTAAACGAGATCATATGTAAAAGAGAGGATAGTAAAAGAGATTTGTGTCATTTTAGACGCAGGAAACTAGAGTAATCAGATAAGGAAATTTGGAGGTTCTACAGTGCGTGGCTGGTAGACAAAGGACTGCAGCAACCTGAGATCTTTTGCAGAACCTTTTGTCCTGCAGTGAACTTTTTTAGGCTGACGGTGACGACGAGGCACTTTACAATCTACATGCAGAATCGGCCACCACAGCACGTCGGACGACAGCACTGCGTATCGGTCGGTGGACGAAGTGCGGACGTGGGATGAGCACGCCCATCCAATCATGCGACTTCGCCATTTCCTCGTTGACCGTGGATACTGGAGCGAGCAGCAGGACAAGGACATCAGGGCAGCCTTCAAGAAGGAGGTAAACTCAAGCATTGCTCATGCAGTCTGTGTTGGTTTGACCAGCTGGTACATTGTACAAGCATACAACCGTGTTTGCACAATTCTAACGTGCACCTTTTTGGATAAAAAGTGCGTTAAAATTGGCTTGCGCGGTACAATCGTAACTAATTCTACTCAAAACCGATTCCTACCAAAAAAAAAAAAAAGAAAAAGCTCCAGACAAGGTAGCTAGCCGCATTCCCATCGAATATACATGTTTTTTTTTTTCCGTCCTTAGTTAGCGGTCGCCATTTTCCAGTTTGCTGTACGTGTGGTGTTTCTAAAGCATTAGATGGAACTGAGGATGACTTTCTGTGGAAAGCGAAAACGATGTGTAGTCGGACTCCGATAGCGACTAGCCGCTAAGATTTAGCTGTGTGCCTTCGTATGTTCCATAAAATCGTTTCAACACGGTACGCATTGACTCAGGTTTCATTACTTGATGTGCGTGGTAGAATCGACACCAAGTTATTATTTTTGTTTTATTTGGGCGGCAATATAACTGCGTGCTGCAATCAGGGGCGCAGTAGAATCGGGCAAATATGGTGGTAACTGATCTCGGCAACATTTTGTGTTGAAATAGTCTTCCATTGGTCCCATTCCCACTCTGATTCCCTGTTTAGCTCGGAAGAAAATCAGCTTTTCTAACTTGTAGCTAAGTCACGAACAAGAATACAAATAGGAGAGAAGGAAGGGACGAACACAAGCACTAAGTTTCAACTACAATTTATTGCAACACAAGCTGCCTTTATATAGGCAACCAGCTACCAAAAAAAAAGAGTGCATGCACTAACCTGCCCTTGCTAGCTTGCACAGGGAAATGAGGAAATGGTTGCATAAATTTAAAATGGGATAGAAAGATATAGTTGCAACACAAATGCATCAACAGTTACTGTCTGATACCTTGGTCACTGTCAGTGCTAAAATGGTGTCATTCTGTCCAAGATTCCGAGAATTGTTTAAATTTTGGTCTGCCATATATTGGTCTACATGCATCACACACAAAGTACGCGGTGAGTACATTTGGATTTCACTACGACTTCATGAAAAATTCACATTCGGTATGCAGCTTATAAATTCAGTGCAGGGTTTCCTAATATCTGCTTGCATTGCTAATCAATCAGCGAGATTTTGCCGATGACTTGTTTCAACGTTCTTATCATCATAATTTTTTCCGTGACTACCCTCTCACAGGTCTTACAGACCATCAAAGAAGTCGAAAAAGTTCCCAAGCCGCCAGTCAGCGATCTCTTCACCGATGTTTACAAGGATATGCCTCCACATCTCAAGGAGCAGATGACGTACATGTTGAACCATGTGCAGAACTACAAGGAGGGGTACCCCATTGACCTGTATGCCAAAGAGAAGAGCTAGGACTAGGCACCTATGTATGATATTGCATGCCGTTGCTGTGGGCAGTAAAGGGTGTCGAATACAGGAGGGCTGAAGATGCAATTTTTGTCGAGCTTGAAGTCGCCGCCACTCATTTTATAGAATTCTCATAAGTTTTCTCCAATGTGGAAACACTATTGCCACTGTGAGGTGTATCTGCGAAGCGGAGGTGTGTTGATGTGTTCAAAACCGGTTGCACACACGTTAAGTGCTTTAGCCGATTGCCGTTGGCACTGAGAACATGTTGATATATCTTGCTGAGCGCGGAGTGGAGTCTTTGCTTACTTTGCCAAACTGTCCTGAAAAGCGACCAAAGGTTGCAGAAGCACCCATGCACCGTCACTTGTTGCAGTCACGAAGTAGCTGTATGTCAACCTGTGTGCGGATGTGGAAGCATCATGTACACAGTTCTAACATTATGTTTTGCCTTTGTTTTAGGCGCAATTCAGCAGGGTGAAAAAATGGAGACGAGCTTTGTTGTTCAGCTTTGTTCCTCGTAGAGAAGTCAAGGATGTTGATGTATTGTGCCAAAGGTCACTGAACTCAGTTCAGTGGATGAATGCCTGGCAAGGTTTTGTTTGTCAATAGAACATTAATTATTATTTTGACTGGTTGTCTTACAATTATATGTGTGATGATTTGGAAAAAAAATGTTTCATTTTCGAGAATGTCAGATTTGCTGAGGAAGTGAAAAAGGAGAATCTTGCTTGTATGTAAGTCACTGATAGAAAATACGTTAATTGAAAGCCCAAGTTAGGGCAGGATTTAGCTGTGATCATAACTTGCACTTTCGTACATCTGTTGTCATGGGACATCATTTTGTGGTCAGCTTATCAAGATAGTTTGATTGATAGCATTGACAACCTGAAATACATGATCTTACTAGGTGTGATATTATAAAGTAGCACTTAATTGTTTTAGTACTACTTGATAAGTGGTTGCTCATGATAAGTGGTTGCCCTAAGATAACTGTCATAAGAGCGGGTAGGTTACTGTGACTAACTGCATTTAAGTTAATTTATGTACTCTTTAACTATGTTGGTCAGACCTGTGGGGCAACACCTGACAAAAGGTGTTACTTTGTAGTGTGACACATGAGTGGCGATATAATGCATCATGTTGCAAGTTATTTCTGTTAACGCACACTTTTGGACACATGCTCTATAGTGAGTCACAAGTAATCACTTTTGCAGGAATTGTAGTTGGGCGTCTCTGTGTACAGAGTAGGCATGACATGTTTTGTATACCTTGCGGATTTTCATTATATAGATCACTTTGCAGACTGTGCATTTGTACGTCAGCTGGGGCGTGAAATGACATATCAGAAGCGTGGAATCTTTGAGCGCTCATTGTACGTAAAAGTTATGTGCTAGCCACCATAGTTATGTTCCAGAAATATCTTCACTGGTGTAGCATTTTGTTTGTGAACCAGTTAGCACCTTGTAATACTTAGTTGTCAGACATTATCCAATTTAGCTTATAGCTATATAGCTGAGATCGTTACTATGTAGTAGAATGTAATCAATAGTAAAATGTATTGTAGTCAATATCTTGCAATAGCAGCACATGCCTACAGTCTGTACTGGGCGAAGCATAGTGCTTTTCTCACAGTACAGTTAACTATAAGTGGTTTGCTTGGAGTCTGGTAATGTAACTACCGTCGATACTCCTCATAACAAAGTCACAGCCGACTTGAAAATATGTTCGTTATATCCTATATTTGTGATCAGTGAAAAAGAGAAATCATGATCAGGGGGGGGGGTCTATGGGAAAAACGCAAGACTAATGCCTTCAGCGGGTTAGTAGGGGTCTCCTGACAATTTTGAAGGCACTGACGGAATTTTGACATGTGAGCCAAGCAGCTGGCCAAAACGTATCCAAGCGCCTATAATGTGCCATTTCAAGTTGCTCTTGCTGAGTGCATGTCATCTTTTGCTACCAGAATGTGTATTTTAAACTGTTGAGTGAGCTTCGCTGTAACCAGTACTGTTAATTGTTTGGAATCTTCAATTTTCTGTTTCGTTATAGCAGTAGAATACTCATTGAAATAAAGCCCAGGCTACCAAATTTTAAATTTACTTCGTTATATCCGATAATTCGTTATATCTACTCTTTTAATGGTTATTAAGCCAGTGTGTCCGAGATTAAAGCACATGTGTACTTTGACCTTTGGCAACGTTGATCTCTTATCATTGCCATAGGCTTGATCTGCATAGCCTTCTAGTGGTTGTGATAGTCTAAGGCAATGTCTGAAATGTTGTGATGTTTTTTGTTACCCTTGAAACAGAATAATTTAACTTCAGCTATATTACAACACATCAAGTTATAGATTGATGAGATGCAGAGGGATTGGCCACCTTGCTTGAATTTGGAGCTGTACTCTTCTTTAAAAGCTGCACTGCAGATTATTTCAAAAATGCAAAGCCATTCCGTGTGGAGACTTGATATTTTTCTATTCACGACAGCTTTTACTGTCATTTTGACAATTACTTGTGTCAGCATATTTCTGCCGGAGGGATTTTGTTGTGTTATGCATGTTTGGTGTATTTGGCGTGTTGTTTTTTAGTCTTAGGAGATTGGTGTGATGAATACTGGATACCATAGGCTCTATTACAAAAATAGGAACATGAGCAAAACCCATGAAACAGCCGTGCTTGATGGCTGCTTAATGTGTGGTACACAATTCTATATGCATTGTATGACAGTTTGCTTCAGCATCGGGATATTGGTGTACACCTTTTGTGTTACATAGACAGAGTTTATGTTCATTGCAAAGTCAGCAATTTGCTGAATAAACTGTTGTGAGCCTTGGTTGCACTTGTACTTCAGCGTTACTTGTGTCATGTGTTACTAAAAAAAAATTAATTAAATGATGGGGTTTTACATGTCAAAACCACGATCTGATTATGAGGCATGCCGTAGTGGGGGACTCCGGAAATTTGGACCACCTGGGGTTCTTTAACGTGCACCTAAATCTAAATACACGGGTGTTTTCGCGTGTATTTAGATTTAGGTGCACGTTTTACTGTATAGAGCTAAAAAAAAGAAAAGAACTTCTAAGCCTCTCTGCAAAACCTGTTAAAAAAACGAATAGGTGATAGCTGTCTCTAAACACACCTGCTACTGTGTGCAAATATGTGCATGTACGTCCAGTTGTGGTCATTCAGCTATTGATGAAATATCGTAGCAATATTACGGAATGGCTAGAGAATCTGTGCCCCACTTATGGTTTCCTCCCACTTCCTCTTTAGGCCCTTACTTACTTTCTTCTTTGCTTAGAAATCATCTATTGGCTTTTTGGAATGATTGCAGGAAAATTAAAAAGTGATTTTAATTTCTGTAAATTGATAAAGCGCTGTGACAAAATTTGTATATAGGCTCTGATTTCACTATGCGCCATGCTCCGCCGGAGCACCTATTAACCGCACATGAGCACCGGCATTGGCGTCAGCTTGCGTCTGATTGGGGGAAAAAAATTAAGCAGACTCGGTGACATCTATACGTAACGCGAAGCATGCTTGGCTTGATAGAGAATGGTTTCAATGAACCATGCAAGTGTTCTGCAGCAAACAGTTACTGCTGTTAAGAAGTTTGTATCTTATGGGACTGTCTATGCATCTATAAATGTTGTTCATATATATATAAATTGTGGGGTCTCAAATGTGCTCTTGGGACAAAGGATCGACAACACAGTAGTGAAAACAATCGAAACGACATTTATTTTGCCTTTTATACACCAATCTAGCCAGTCGAACTACTGCCAATGGAACATGCCGACAGCAGCCGGCGAATCGAGGAAGTCTGACTCAATGTGACGTGAACGGTAGCGCGTTCGAACGATCGTGTGTCCCCATCTTGGTGTCCCGCTCCGAAGCCTTTCTCAGCACGGTCCCGCGAAGCGGTGCGGTATCGGCGGTACGGTATCGGCGGTACGGTACCGGCGTACGAGACGTCCGCATATGCCGCCGACTCCAAGCCAAAGAGGAAGAGGCCACAAGAGGCTACTCCCTTTTAGGTGGCGTCAGCAGCGCAACGTTCGCTCCATCTGTCGTAACTATCCTGCAACTATCCCGACCGCCGGCGGCGCTTAGCTACGTGGGCAAGCCGGATTACAGGAGACGGGAGAGCCATACGGGGAAAACAACACAAGGGGGCGCAAGAGAGTCGAGCCTCACCACAACACACACCGCCGTCGCCGTGATGTTCCATATAGAGTCAAGTGCTATAACATCGAGGCCGCGCGCCATATGCTGTAGTTGCGAGGGTGAGCCGTGAAGGAGAGGTGACTTGATGCGGCGGTCTCTTCTCGCAAGGGAGGAATGCGGGGAGGGTGCGCGCCGGGGGGAGGGACACAGGTTAGTGCGAACCTCCTCTTCTACTCCAGCTTCGGCTAACCTCCCTACCTTTCCCTTCTCGTTTCTCTCTCCAGCTACGGCGGCTGTGCGCGGCCGCGCGCTTCCGATCTTGGAGGCAGTCTGCGGTGGGTTCGAAGGCGGACGTGTGATAGCCGATGGCTTCGTGTGTACGCTCTGTTCTCGCGAGACTGGTGCGCTTTGAAATGAGAGGCAGCGGCATGAAGAGGAATTCGCTAGTCGCTGCTGCCGCTCTCCATAACGCCAGCGTTCTGACAGCGCGTGTTCGCGGTGTTCTCAATTGTACGAAGCGCTGTCGTTAGCCTGTTCCCTTGCAGTCGATTACGCTCGAGGGCAGAGCGCATTATACCGCGTACTTCTGCGATGTAGGCTTCGGTCGAACGGCTGCCACAGTGGTACAGACGAAGTAATCGCCACGCTGCCTCCTCTTCTCGGCACCGCTGCAGCACGTAAAAAGCTACCGCGGTGTTCAACTCGAGCATGCGATCGCGGATGCGATCATGACCGAAGTTCGTCCCTTCACCGGCGGGGGCGTTGTAATATGACCCTCTGCGTTCAGAGGGGGAGGCGGTCTCGGACGTATCGCTTGCCCGCTCTCTCCTCCCACTACCCGAATCCGAAGATTCAATAATCACAAGGTCATCGTCAGCTGCAGAGCTCCTCCACCGAAGTGGAGGCACTTGGGACACGACGATTACGTCGTCATCTGCAGGCGGGTTTTCAAAAGAAGCAACGCCACTGGACGCTGCGCCTGCCTCATCGCCAGCAGGCGCCCTAGACTGTGAAGAAATGCTTTGCGACACAAGTGTATCATCTGCAGGACGTGTGGGCAAGAAAGCAGCTCCAGGCTGGCCAAGCTCAGTGGAAACTGATTGCGCAACACGCGTTTCTTCAAGCTCAGACGGCCTTCGCAAAAAAGGCATGTGCTTCAAAGTAGAAACCAAACTGAATGGGCGCCGCGTCCGCTGGGTAAGAAATTCAGCGAGCCCCTTGTATGCCGATTTTCTCCGCGCAGCAGGAGGCGCCTCAGACTCGGCAGGTGCAAAAATCGTGTCATCAAGAACCTGAGCCAATCTTTGTTCTAGTGGCAAGGTATAGGGAATGGGAACTGGGGACTCCGTAGGCTCTTGCAGAGAGTTTTGGCGCTCAACGCGAACACCCTGTTCGGGTGTTGTCGTCCTTGGAGGAGCCAAGCTTGTTGACGGGACAGGGAAGTCATCATCACCACACTGTCTCTGCCGTCTGGGTTCGACACGTACTCGTACGCTATCAGCGGCACACAGACTCGGTTCGGAAGCGCAATCTAGTGAATGACTTCGCTCGCGCGGAATGTTCTGGCTATCTTCAAGCACGTCGCCGTGCTCCGACCACCTCTTCTGAGCAGGAGGGTTTTCGGACAAAACAATCCCGCTGTCGCCATTTAAGGAGTCCCTTTGTTGACATGAAAGGGGGCTCTCGGGTCTAGTGCCAGACGTGTCTTGATCGATAAACATTCCTTGAAAGGAAAGCAGGATATCCGTTACGGTACTTGGTACCTCACTGGAACCAGGGACAGTAGCCGACGTCTTCAGTATACCCTGCAATGATGAGTAATCCTGATAAACGTTCACGTTGTACAAAGAAAAAAAAAAGGTGTCAGACCATGCAATCCGTTACGGTAATGTAGTACATACAATAAATACACTCAAAGCTCTCACCTGGGGATTATTTGTGTCGCAGTTGAGAAGCAGTCGACCTCCGCCATTTGCGACAGCAGACGGTTGTTGCACGTGCGCGACAAGTCCAACAGGCCCACCGAGAGGCGTTTTGTCCAACGAC
Source organism: Dermacentor silvarum (assembly GCF_013339745.2). NCBI lineage: Eukaryota > Metazoa > Arthropoda > Arachnida > Ixodida > Ixodidae > Dermacentor > Dermacentor silvarum. Next base: position 306,202,881 of record NC_051154.1, read on the forward strand.
GCTCTCAGTGAATGCAACTGCGATGCGGGTCCGATGGTGTCATTGCTTGTGCTGACATCGTTCTTCGATGCCTTGTTGTTAGATGCACTGCATGTCCGGCCTAGAGCTGCTTTCTTTGCAGCCGCAGTCTTCGACGCACTGCGCGTTCGCTGCTTCGCGGGCGTTGGAGACCCTCGGTCGACGACTTGACGCCGACCATTTTCTTGACGGCCCTTCCTCTCGCCTTGCTTGCGCTGTTGCCCGCCCTGAGTCAGCTTTCGACGCTTTGCCTGCGTTGCTCCTTTAACTTGGGCGCGTCCCTGCTGTACTTCGGCCGCCCCGCCAGAAGGCGGCGAACGACCTTTACGCTTGCGAACGTTTTTTGAGAGAACTGCTGGTTGCTCAGCCTGCCGACGCGTTGTACTTGCCGTGGATTCGAGTAGCGAACTCAGTTTTTTGCCGACTTGGCTGGCGCGAACCTGCTGGTTGGTGGTTTTTCCTTGCGGGATCCTTCGTTTTCGTCCCGCGGAGACAACTACTGGCTCAAGAGATTCTAAAGAAGTAGCGCTAACTCGTTCTTCGCATCTGTAGCCAGCGCAACATGCCTCTGTGCCAGCCGAAGCGTCTTCTTCCGTTTCGCCGCACGGCGTCTTCGGCGTGCCCCTCCTTGCGACGTTCCTACGCTTTGGCTTTTCGTTCGAGCAGCATGTGGATGGCAGTCCGCACGCCACGCTCACTGCGCGCCTTAATCCGTACCGCGCCTCGAAGTAGCCGTCGACGTTCGTGGTGGCTTTGTGGCTGGCCGAGGTGGACGACTTCTGGCGCGTCGGAGCCGACTGTTTCCGCGACATCGACGCTGCACGGCGTCTCGAAGCTTCGGCACAGTTGCAACGGATCGAAACACTTGTCGACCTCGGAGGAACGCGCCGGCGATCGGGTCCCTCTGGCTTAGCAGAGACGCGCTCGCTTTCTTCCGCGGCCGTGGTCCGAGCTGGCGATTTGCGTCGCGTCGGAGAGCGGCCGGATCGAGTCCTATACAGCGAGCGGTAGCCGGGGCACCTAGCGCATCGTGACGATCACACACCGAAGGCACTTCTGCAGCTCAGTCTTTCTCCGGTGCTGAAACCACTCCGCCGGCCGTTGCACGGTGCCAGTCACAGTAGCAAAAAAACTACACCGAAAGCGGCGTCGAGCAGTCCACGGTTAAAGCGGCCTGTCTCGAAGAATCGGTGTGCGTCTGTCTAGTGGCGAACCACGGGCTGAATCGTGAGCGCAGCGGTTCCTGGTGGGACGCGTTCTTGGCCGGCGTCTCGAGTTGCGGACATAAAGCGCGGGGGGGATGCGCCGAACCACGGGCTGAATCTAGGGTGCCTACATGCAACGCCGTAAAACGGCGTTGCATGTAGGCTCCCTAGCTGAATCGTGAGCGCAGCGGTTCCTGGTGGGACGCGTTCTTGGCCGGCGTCTCGAGTTGAGGACATAAAGCGCGGGGGTGATGCGCCCAACGCCGGGTACGGCGTCTGAAGAGGAGGGTTGATTGATGTCTGTCAAACCACGAACGCCGTTCATTCACGCAGTGGTAGGGCGTGCGTTGCCGTCGTCGACCAAGCGTTCGACGTCGGCAAGTGCGGGTGCCCTATAAATATAGCTGTCTAATAATTTACTATCGCAATCAAAGCTTCGCCTTTCGGCCGAAACTGAATTTTTTAAGTGCACCAAAGAAGGTTTCGCAGCTGTTCTTGGGCACTATAATAACCATTTCATTGATTATTATTGTTGTTATGTTTCGCATATACAGGGCCACTGTCACGGCCGCTGGATAAAAAAAGTGGTCGCAGTTTCACCTGAAAGGCGAAGCATCAATTGCGATAGCAAATTTGTAGAGAGCTATACGGAGTAATGATAGTAGCTTTATCAGATGTATAAACTTCGACATGCAGCAGCACCGGCAACACGCAGAACTGTTGTCGACGCCGTCGGCGTTTTGCCCGCGGTCGCACAAAATGCGTGCGGCGTTGGTGACTGTTGCCGGAGCCTCTGATATAAATAGGCACTTGGTGCCGCAGCTAAACGTCACCTCCCTTCCATAATAATAATAATAATAATAATAATAATAATAATAATAATAATAATAATAATAATAATAATAATAATAATAATAATAATATAATAATAATAATAATAATAATTTACTTCCCATGAAAAGAATGTGGGGTTCTGGATAAAACGTTGCACGCAGGCAACTTGACCAGCCCAAAAACCCATCAAAGGCAACAGAGGGCGTCGGGCGCTCATATGTGAGTAAGCAGATGGGAAGGTGTCAATTAAAAAAAAAAAAATGTGTATACGAGACAGGTAGTAATACACTTCAACAATTAGAAAAACAAGTAGTCTGCATTAACAAGGAAATATTGAATTTATACATGAGCGTTATAGATTACATAAAAAGTCTTGTTATACGAAAACAGAAAAAAAATAGAAAAAAAAAACTTAACATAGCAGTATATTCAGTGAAGCATAAACTAAAGCAAATAAAGGGAGGAAAAGTCATACAGTATTGCATATGAACAAACTCATTAAACAACAAGGATTAGTTTGACTGAAAGTAGTTGTGCAGGCTGCATAAGGACAGAAGGTCTATTTCTCGTAAGGCGAGGTTATTGAGTAAAGCCGGAAGTGTATGTCGAAGAATTTGTTGACCATAATTCGTTCTTGAGTGCAGATTGTTCCATTGTTCAGGTGTCCTACTGTCGTAGGCTGCGACATGTTCGTGTAGGCGAGCTGTGTTCAACCATTCTGCATTCTGTCTACAATGTCTTTTTCACGCTCGAAAGACATTTCGGCACGAACATTGCGAACTCGGGCTGGATTTTGTGGCACCTGGGGTCACGTAACGCAAGGAGCCCCATCCGAGCACAAACTTTCAAAGGCTTTTTGATAGCGAGCGGGCGCGTTGCGGCATCTCGCAGCGGCCGCGGAATCTACGGAGCGCATGGATTTCAATTCCGAAACTTTATGGGTATAAAGTTCTCATAAACTTTTGACGCGAAAGGTGCACTGACATTTCCAAAGGCGTGCTTCAAAAGATTTTCAATTCTGGAACTTTATGGGGTTAATGAACTTGGACCAACATGCGTGCACTGGAGCCCTCGTGTCCAAGCCGTTCCAGAAATGAAAGCACGCGCTCGCAATCTTCCACTCACACAAAAATACTTAATATTACCGTGACTTTGAGCTAGCAGCTGATAATTTTCTCCAAACATTTTCAGGACGCGTGCCCAATGTGATCGATCAGCTGGACCAGGGCAGGCAAAGTAAAATTTGAGAAAACAGGAGAAAGGAAATGGCCTATTATTGAGGAAATTCTTTTTGCGGGCTACAAGGTCTGGCTCTCGTTGGCCACAGGGACAGTGGCCCTATGGATTCAAGCATAGGCCCCCTCGGGAAATACAGGTATTTTCAGAGCGCTTCTTCGCATGCGAGCTGATTGGGGAGATACATATCTGAAGAACCATTTGGAAAGTTGCCCCAGTAATGCCTCGTATTTAAGCCCAGATGCACAAAACCAAATTATAGAAATTTGAGACGAAATTATCAAAGAAAGCCTAGTTGCAAAAGCAGGCTGCTTCTCCGTATTTGCTGACGAAACGACGGACATCGCCGGAATCGAACAGCCTAATGTTTGTGCAAAGTACCTAAGCAAGGATGCCAACGACATCGAGGGAGTGTTTTAGGTTTTAGCACCGGAATAGATGCCCATCTCTCATTGCGACTGCAGGTTCTATGTAAATGTGTACAAACTGTTCCAGATTCTAGTCACCCTTCCAGTGACTACTGCCAGCACAGAGAGAATATTTTATTGCGATAGCAATTATATGGACACTTCAACCGGATTTCTGCCGTCGGCGTCGTCGTCGCCGACGCCGTCAGGTTCCCTATAGATAAAATCTTCGCCGCGCGCCGTATGCCCGAGCGGAAGCGTGCGGGGACGCGCGCTATCACGGAGAGCGAACGCACTCAATCTCCCACGCGCAAGCGAGGAAGCGGGAAGCCAGCGCCGGAGGGAGCGGGGGGGGGGGGGGGGGGGGGGCACTTCTACTCTGCCAGCAACCGCGCTCGTCGCTCGCTCGCACCGTCGCTTATCTCCACAAGGCTCTGACCTTTATGCGCCGTGCATTCGCCGCTCAGTTTCCGTTGAAGCGATAGACCGCACGTACCTTCGCCCGCTGCTTGCTGCCAGCGTTTTGACAGTCGTTGTCTGCAGTCATTCAGTGTGATCTATTCATGTTTGTTTGTGCGCGCTCACACCACGCTTGTTCATTCAGTTAGTAATAGTCGGGTCACATTTTCCAACGCACGCTACACATGCAATGCTGCCCGGATCGGCAGTGCAGCGCTACAGGTGTGTCCCTTCGCACGCGCTGCCCACGGGATGCGCTTCTCATGAACACCACCGTTTCACAGGCGCCTTCTCGTGGTCATCGAGTCTCTCTTCATGTTGGTCTACTTACGGCGCAGCACACCTGCTTACTTAATCAGCTCATGTTTACTACAATTCATATTGCTACCAAAGCCGCTCACCTTACTTCGTATGGCATTGCTGTGTTGCTATCGCATTCATTGCTTCGGCCTTAGGGCGAAGCTGTGACATTTTTTTAGCTACCTGCTTTTATTTCTTTTTTGAAACGAAGCAAAACCCTCCTTTAATTTTGGGTGCAGAATAATTGTTGCCGCTGTGCAGGCAGTTAAATTGCACATTTTCGTACTGATTTCTGCATTATTCATCTATTATTCTACCTGTATGGTGCTGTCGCGACCGCTGCATGGCCCGAGTACATATCACGATGTCTGCGCGATCATGGTTTTGTTCTTGCCTAGATCATCTGTCTTTCTGTGCGCAAAGTTTACTATGTCTGACTCCGCAACGTCTTTATTTGTCTTGTTTGACGCATAATATACAGTGACGTTTGCTTAAATACGTAGATTTATTGGAGACTTAGACGAACATTTAAATATCTTCTTGCGAGGTGTTGTGTATACAAGCAGTGAACTTTGTTCCTAGCGACTATTTTTTGCCCTTAGCGAGTTCTATCTTCGTATTTGTATATTACATTCTATCTTCACATTTTTAATGTATATTTTGCAGAACTCCTACTTTTATGTGACTTCCACAGATACGAAGATGAGAGGATTGCCCTTCGGACGGCTTTGGGGCACTTAGACGACAAGCCTTTTACGGAGGAAAAGATCTTGGGCGCGTGGCCTCGTGCGTCAGCTATGTGCAGGGCTACAAAGGCGCTGCTGTGTTTTTTGAAGTGTACAAGCCTGTATGACCGCCTGTGACGAAACTCGGCGATGAACGCTTAACTGTAAATGTGCAACGTGTGAACTGTGAAATTCTCTCTTCCTTATCTTTCAATCCCTTCTCCCCCTTCCCCCGTGCAGGGTAGCCTACCGGGCTCAGCATGGTTAACCTCCCTGCCTTTCCCTTATGACTTCTCTCTCTCTCTCTCTCTCTCTCCTACTTTTTATTTGTACTCACTGTTGCGAGTATCATCTCGGTGTAATTACAATACACGACCGGTAACAGCTGCTCCTGCGCAATCTATTGCAACGAGGGACAGCGTCATTGAGGTTTTTTCCTGGCCGTTGCATATGTGCAAAAATGTAAATAATCTTCTTGAATGACGAAGATTCATCAAAATATTTGTCCTCAACTTATTCATTAGATGGCCTTTACGTTCTTCATATCAGCTGTATACACTGCTTTGCTGGTTTCGAACTCATATAGTTCTAATGTCCGTGTGATGTTTTCTTTCCTTATTAAATAGACAAAAAAAAAAACGCAGCCGCATTGATATCAGTTATTTCTGCCAGAATTTTTAGGACATACGAATGTATTCTTTTCTGAAAAAATACATATTTTACTTGACAGTGCGTAGTGTTCAATAATTCGTTTGCAGCATCTAATATACAATGGCATTGGCAATACAGTTATTATTCATGTATTTGATCCCTCGACAAAGTCTATAAGGAGGAGGCCGCGCTGCAACCTCAAAATTTCTGGCTACGCCACTGGTGGTTGCCGCAGGATTTATCCGTGTTGGTGTGCTCTTTCTTGCGCATTCTCGTGTGCTTTTTTTGTGTGATCGTGTGTGTGAGCAGCTTGCCTTAGGTTTTCTGTGCTTGACTGCGGTTGTTTGGAGTGCGCGTGTGTGGCAGACGGTTTTTTCTAGCGGTGTAATGCCGCGAAGCTGTTGTGTGCCGCTGTGCAACTCGAACGCGAGAAGAGACGCTACTGTGAAGTAGAGCACTGCACGGGCCGAATTTTTCAGCCCGAGCCCGGCCCGGGCCCGTTTTTACGTTGGGCGGCCCGCCCGAGCCCGATAAAAACTTTTTTGGCGAGACCCGAGCCCGGCCCGGGCCCGAAAATAATCTACGTTACCCGCCCGGCCCGCCACCCCTTTACCTTAGGCCCGATCCCGGCCCGAGCTCGGCTCGAAACTGGCCCGAACCCGACCCGAGACCGAAAAATACATGTTTTTCAGAGTTGAAACGCCCGAGAATAACTCGCTGCACGTTACATGCACACCACCAGAAAGCCCGAGCCCAGCCCGCGCCCGCGTCAAAAAACCTGAGCCCGGGCCTGGGTCAAAAAGCACACGCCGCGCCCGAGCCCGGCCCGAGCCCGTGAAAAAACTGCTCTACCCGGCCCGGCCCACGGGCCGGGCCGGGCTCGGGCTTACCCGAGTGCTCTACTGTGAAGTACCACGAATTCCCCTGCGATCTACAGCGTCGGGAAGCCTGGATGAAGAATATTTATCGCCAAGGGCCGTCAGGGAAAGGAAGCAAGTGGGAGCCAAGCGACAGCTTGCTGGTATGTTCACCTGCACCTTTGTTCAGCGCGTCATGAAGGCAGACGACGTCAGAAAAAGCAGCAAGTTGTGCCACCTTCTGACGTCAGCCTTGCTTCCCCCCCGAAAAAAATGTTAGGCCACGCCACTGCTTGTCACATACCAGATAGCCTTTATATACTGTTTTATCTAAGTACTCGATCGTGCTCAGCCTTCATGCTTACATTTAATTTCATCCTAAAGTTATGTCTCATGGCAACCCAAGCGAATAATAATAAGAACAAAACAGTAGCAGGAACCCTAGGGGAAAGAAGAAGAAGGAAAACGTTCACTTGGCGCGCAGTCAATGTCCCATATGCCACTAACTCCAAGGCTATCTACATCTACTATGAAGCGAAAAACAGCGTATATACCACGGCCGGAGCCACCGCTTGCAGTCCAGCCGTGAATAAACCCACCACAAGATGTGGTGCGTTTATTAAAAGAATTACAAACTCAAAGAATTTATTGCACAGGCTAAAATGTGCAAAAGGCATGCGAATCAATGAATCATTCACTGGGTCGGAAAATCCGGGCATGTGTCACTAGCGGTGGCCGATGGCGTCTGGTTGGGCGACTTCTCTAACGTCAGCCGCGGTTTTTTGGCCTGTCTCGGCCCATGAAGCTTTTCGCTGAGCAGCTGGCGGCCGAGACAGTGACTGTCGTCCAGGATGGCTCGTTGCGCTCTATTTCGTCGGCGAACTCAAGTCAGCACCTTCATCTCCGAACTGGCGCCTACGTAATGGACGTCGACGAACTCGAGTGGCGGTGCAGCCAAGGGCGCAACCGCTCTCGCATGACGTCGACAAAGACCGCTGCAGCTCCCGTGAGCGCGCACGTACGTAGTACATGTTTCTCAGTTTTTTCATCAATTAACAGAAGTGTCGCGGAGCGAAGTCGCAGATGCCAAGCTCCAGGCTGCCGGCTGTAATGGTGAGCTATGCAAGGTGCCGATTTAGACGAAGTAATTTGTGGTTGGTCTTTGAGAACAACTTCATCGGTCAGGCTGTAGAAGCAGAGTGAACCCCGCTTACCCTGCACCCCCCTTTCACTCCTTCCTCTTTCTGTGCCCGATAAAGTGCGTGTCCATCCGGAAAAAAAAAAAAAAAAAAAAAAAATTCTGGCTACGCCAATATCAGACGTAAGCAAGAAAAACGTGACGAAGGACATATATCAAGCCTTTTCCATGGTTGGGGCTTGTGCAGAAGCCTGCGTTAGCGAGCCGCCTGTGTTAACCTCTCATCTTAAACACAATTCTTAATATCGCTTCCATATGATTCGAGTGGGTCTCGTGTCAGATCTGATTTTTCATCTTTTCCTTGTCTTTGTGTGCGCATTTCACCCGTAGCTGCTGATTGAAGTTACGGGTATAAAGGCTTCTTTCTTTTCGGACAGAAGTCAGTTGACCGTTCGCGCCCGTGTCGCTTATCGCTTATCGCGCGTTCCATGTTTTCCGCTAACCTCGTGTGTCACGGTGCCAGCCACAATGCAACTGAAGCTACACTGGCTACACGAAATATAGGTCATTTTCAAGCTCTGCTCACTCGGCAATAATGTGTTGGCAGTTCTAGTAACGTTGGTGGTGGCAGTGTTCGACGCCATCCTTGAGGCTTCACCGATGACTAGTCGCCGCAGCGACGTCCAAGTGCGCGCCCACTCAAAGTTTCACTACCGCCGTGCGTGGTTCAACTGGGTGGGCCACAACGCGCAAATGGCACATGCAAAAGCCATGGATGGTCGAGATCTCGAGTCCTTCGGTCAGCAGCACGAACGAATTATCGTGGCATAGACGGCGCACGGGGACAGCGCCTTGGCCACGAGGAGGGCGCAGTTGAAGTGAGTGTCAGTGACTTGATGGTGCTAAACACTTCGGGTTGTTCGGAGGCCTGCCATGGAGTCAGTCGTCTTCAGCAACCACAATGACTTGCTCGAATGCTTGCAGGGACACGTGTTGCTGTTGGAGGACGTACGCCCTGAAGGCCAACTTGCGGCCGGTCTGGTTGCTGAAGTGGAAGACGGTGTCGTCTCCAGGTATATATTCAACTGCTATCTACAATTCACGGGTCCGCTGGTGAGCGTTCTCACTCGACACTGTAACTGAATCTTACGAGGGTGCGATTGGATGGGACTGCACTTCACCCTGTTGCAATTGGACCCTCCTGCGGCGCCCTAATTGAGTACCGTGCAGATACACAGTAGACAGTTGTCCTTGCGCAAGATGCGCTCTATTGATAGCTTTCGCGTGACGTCACGCAACCACCTTATCACCGTTTTGGGGCATCAGCATGGCGACTACGAGCACTTCAGCTCAATCCATCTTATTGAAAGCTTTCACGTGACACCAACATGGCGGCTACAATGACGTCAGTGCAAGCCATCTATAGGAGAAGAGCGTTCAAAGGCGTAGCAACGATTTCGACGGTCATGCTCACTAGTTGTAGACTGGAACACGCGTCGACATAATTAGTGGCTTGGCTTGGGGGCCACGGGTCGTAGCACCGGTCTTCCAAGAGCGACCACTCCAGCTGTCTGACGTTTCGGAGATTGTAGCAGGGAAAAAAAAAGTTCCGATGGCGTGACCACGCAATTTACGAGGCACATTTGCTAAAGCCACGCGTACTGGTGCAGTCCAGTATCGAGAGCGTCCGGCAGTTCAAGCAGAGTTTGACCACGTGCTGAACAGCATGCACCTTCCCGATAGAGCCTTGTGTAAATACGTATTTGCCCGTCGAAATTCCTTCAATCGTCGGTATTTTGCTTGGCAGTCTTTAGCACGGGTTTCGGAAAGGCGTACGTTCAAGTGTGGGCTCTGCCTCGACTATGGAAAGCGTTGACACGTGTAACATTGTTTTTCCGATGACCGTTTTTACAGCGAAGCTGTATATGGCCAGCTTCTGTCCAAAAGTGCGTGCGTCGACAGAAAGTCACGACGATAAAATTGAATCCACACAAGCCTGCTGCGCGCCGGCAGTGCTCCGTGGCTCCGGATGGGATGGCGGAATAATTTTTATTTTATTTTTATTTGTACATACTGCACCCAAACGTTGGCTATAGCAGGAGTAGGAAAAGAACAATCGTCATTGAACAATCGTACACAATAATACGTAACTGTGTACCACACCAATGTCTGTGCCTCGTTTTCTTGTGACGTAGACGTCGCTCTAGCGACGTTATTAGCAGTGTGCTTTGATCTTGCTATGGCCAGGTCGCGCGTAGTCCGCACTGAAGAAGAACGTGCATGGATAGAGCGCTGGCGTGAGCAAGAGCGTTACCACGGTGACGAAGTAAAAATAAAATAAAAGACGATAACAACAACGAAGTTATGTGTATGTCTTTACTGAATCAATATAGCAATTAATCATATATAACTCAATATAGTTATCAACAAGTACAGCTATAGGGTGGCTAGACTTCTAGCTACCCTAGTACAGCTTCGCTGGTCTTCCATCCTCACATATAGTGAAACAGCTTTGAACTTTTTCACCACCCATAGCCATTGCGCTCGGCGCGAGACGCGCCTTCCTGTATCAGAACTATCTCGAATGTTCTCGTCGATTCTGTAGCGAAATAATCTTTGTCTAATCAGATTGCGTGCGCGAAGCGAATATGTGGTTGTGTGCGCTCTGAAACGTATTACGCGTGCACCAGCGATTAGGCTGGAATGTACGATGTAGAAATAGCCGACACGTTTGACGCATAGAGATCGCATTTCGACGACAGTGCTGGGCCGGTATTTTGTAGCGATGCCTTCCCGGTAATAATGCCTTTTCACGCTTATCGCGCTTCGCCAGTGGTCAGAGTGACGGTCTGCTCGCGTTATCAACGGGATCAGCCGGTCGTGAGCGGTGGATGATAAGACTAGTATAGAACAAGTCATAAGGCATCGCTACAAAATCGCGGCCCTGGCCGCTATCGTTGTGTTTTGTGTGTAGTTTGTTTTGCTTGGCCCATCTAAATTTGGCCAATAAAAAAAAAAATCACCGACGATTACGATACTTCCTAATGCGAAATTTGAGCGCCGTTCTTTTGGTGTTTAGCTCTTTAGGTGGATGCGCACGCCGCATGCCTTAGTAATGACGTCATCTGCGACCGCGGGTGACGGTGATGATGATAATGATGTAATGGCATCCTCTTTGAAACGGGGCGGTGACGAATAGTCACCTAGCCTGCTGATTTTATCAGGTATGTTATACACTTTTTTTAACTAGCACTTTTGTATACATCTCCTGAATCCTATTTCCCCCGTCAAAATCTACCTTGTAACGCTACCTATGGCTGTAAGAGATCTGGTCGTATCAATCTCTTTGCTGCTTTTTTTTTTCCACCAGACGGCGCACGCTATATACAATGGCGCCATCTCGTAGCGGGTCACCGCCGTGGCGCACGTCTGGTGCGGCACTCCGCTTTCCTCCTAACCATTTCGCCAATCTCTCCTCCACCGCTTTCCTCCTCATGGTTCTGCGCTCTCTTCGCTACTGACGTCTTTCATCCTCCGCTTCGGTCCGCGTTCGCTCTCTTTGTACAGCGAAGCTCGGGATTTTTCGTGCCCGCGTGCGCGGTGCTCACACAAAAATGTAGGCCGATCCCGGAGACAATGAAAAGAAGTGGGAAGCGCAGTGTGGTACTTCTCCAAGAGGCATTACATGACGCATCAGGTGACGTCGGGCCGTTCCCTTGAGGTAGTAGATAACGTTAGCCAGCATGATGGTTGGGTCCCACCCGTTGTTCTTGCTGGCTCACTCGTATTCCGTTAACCAGTCTTCGACGCCCATGGTGTCCGTACCGGAGAAGGTACCAGGGTCTCGGGGTTGGGCCAGGACAATCAATATTGCGGTAGCCGAGGCTGAGTCAGCGGGCCTCTCAGTCGACATAGTCGTATCGCCCACAAAATGTCCGCTGCGAAGTTCTGTGGTGTCCTTCGGATATACCCCGCACCTTCACCAAAGATGTTACGGGGAGATGTCAAAAATGGTTTATGTACAATATTTCCAAGTGACAGCCAGTGGCACCACAACAACAAAGATGACGGGCCGGGGTACAGCTTGTCGTCTTTCTCGTCTGCTATATGCTACTTCTATTTCGTCCGCAGGATAGGTGCATTTTTTCTCAACATCCTTCTGAGACCCGAGCACAATTACGGAACACCATCGCTCTTCAATGTGGTTTTTATTGTCTACTGTTATGTTAGGAACTTGAAGAAAATTAAAAATTTATATGCCACAGTTAGATGCCAAAAGTTTCGTCTTCATGTAGGAGAAAAAAAATAACTATCTCAATCATGTGCTCATGTTTGCTATGATAAAAACTGCATGTCATGGCTTAAACGCAGAGATGAAAATGGAATTAGGGGAAGTACTTTGCCACGTTACCCGCCGTGGTTGCTCAGTGGCTATGGTGTTGGGCTGCTGAGCACGAGGTCGCGGGATCGAATCCCGGCCACGGCGGCCGCATTTCGATGGGGGTGAAATGCGAAAACACCCGTGTACTTAGATTTAGGTGCACGTTAAAGAACCCCAGGTGGTCAAAATTTCCGGAGTCCCCCACTACGGCGTGCCTCATAATCAGAAAGTGGTTTTGGCACGTAAAACCCCATAATTTTTTTTATTGCCACGTTGCTGCCGCACCCGGTATTTTCACGCAGTCTCAGTGATTTCGAAACATACCTCAAGGTTGCTTCCAGCCGTCTGGGACGACACAAAGGTCTAGATCAATTTATTGTCGAATTTCTCGAAAGCGGATGGACAAGAATAGGGGTAAGCCACTTCGTTACACAGTTACACACGCACCGTACTTCGTACCCAGAATGAATATTGTGCGTAATGACTTCCGAGTAAACTTCAAAATAATAATAAAAAATAGTTGAAGGCAATGCGCACTATATTGTACAAGGGGGGTCTCAGGAGGACATACTTCAAGACACGCGCCACGCGCGGACTTCGCGGCGGCCGCGCTAGATGGCGCAGCGTGTCCGGAGAGAAGCGCGAGGGAGGACCGAGCCCAGCTGCAGAGCACGCCTCATGCATCACGCATTTCGGCGGTGGCAGTACGGTGCGTGGTTTGATTTGCTTAAATACTAATCGCACTTACGACGACAGTCATCCTGAGGTGGGTTCTTCCGGAATTTTTTTTAGTCACAGCCATATACCAAGTGACAGATTATAAAGTCATACATCTAAAAGGAAAGCAGACGTCATCGATTGCCCTTCGGCTATGAACTCTTTTACTCCACAGTGAAGACCGCCATCCTATTTTCGCTTGCCTGTTTATTCACGAAATAATTGCGCTCGCCCACTACCCAGGACGAGAAGCTTGCGGCTGTAAGGCTGTTGGTTGGGGTGGGTGTTGTAAAATAACGTACTCACGAATTTGAAAAAAAATGACATACAGTAGAACCCGGATATATCAAACCCACATATTAAGAATAATTGTGTATAATGAACAGCAGTAAAATCTCCTCAAACTTTTTTAATCAAATTTTTATGTTATATATCGATTTACCTATATATCGAACTTTTTGTGATCTCCTTCAGATTCGATATATCCGGGTTCGACTGTATTTTATATAATATTTAAACGATAATCACACGTTCTGTTACTTTCGAGAAGGAAAAGTGTTGTTCAGATAAATAGGGAGTTTTAGTATAGCGGAAAACAGCAAACGCAAGGATTTAGCGTTAGCATTGCGTGCTGCAAACAGCGCATGCGCAGAACGTAAACGTAGCCAGAACTCCTACGTACGCTATTTCCGGAATATAGCGTTCAACGCTAACGCACGCAAGGGATTCCGTACGTAGGACAAGATGGCGGCGCCTGTTGAAGCGAGAGCCGTCCACTTCGGATCTATCGAGTCATCGGCTTGCACTGTTCGGCTTCGTTCCCCACTAATGCTCGTGTACGCTTTAAATTTGTGTGATGATGCTTCGACAGCGGCGTACAGGTGACAAATGGTCGTTGTTTTCGATATACGTTCTCGATTAGCGGCGGAGCAGGCTTAACGAGAGGGTTTGCTCATGTTTGCTGTATCCGCCTCAAGATGGCGCCCAAGTGTATTTGCGTTAGCGTTAGCGTTTTGCTCCGTTCCGCTATTCTAAAACACTACTTTGTACCACGCAGTGAAGCCTTTCTTTGCGTTAGCGTTGCGTCACACGCTAACGCTAACGGAAGCGTTTTCCGCTATACTAAAACTCCCCATTATCTTTTGACTGTTTTCTTTGTGATGTACAGAACTTCCTTTCTGTATAGCATATAGAAATGTATGTCGTGGAATTCAACATACGTACAGTGTACGACGTGGTTCACTGTTTAAGGCAACACTCTAATGTGTAGTTCTCCCTCTAGCTGCAAGTGACTACTGAAGCTATGTCAGTGTCATGCACAGGTGTGTGGAAAGGTGCTAGCACCATCAAACCACCCATCTGCTGCGAAGATGACTTGTGGCTGTTATACTAGCAGCGATAGCGCAGTGGGTATCGCTCCGGACACTGAAAGTCACATTGCTGCGCAGGCATGGGTTAGAATCTCAGTGGTGGTCGTACGACGAAAATTAGCTTCGAGGACGCGCCAACGGTCTTCGTCAGCGTAACGGAATGGACTGTGTTTACTTGAGTCCGAGATTGCAACACGGACGCGATCTCTGCCAAAAATTACACACGGAGGCCCATGGCGCTGGAAGATATCATGCAGCATGTTCTATTTTTATTCTTTTTATTTGAAACAGTTTCGGACGCACGCTCCAAAGCCGAACACACAGCCGGTAACCACAGCATCGAGGTTCAGCCCAGAATGCACAAGAAGGCTGTGACGGTGGCTTCTTTCAGAGCTTGCCCGGCGGTCGCTTTGAGGCCGGCTCGTCATATGTTGGCGGTGATCGGCTTTCGCGTACTATGGTCTTTGCAGTACTTTGCAGTAATGTACCGTGTCTTCGTAGGGTGATGACGACACGCAAGTAAACGAAGCATTTCTGCTGAGATGTATCATTCGTGCTGTCCGGTAGCTCGACATGTTTTCCGCAGAATTCGCGCGCAAATTATCCCCTATTTAGGCGGAATAGTAGTTGAGTTTATGACGGTACGTGTAGCTATACCCATTTACAGACCACCGAAGACGTAGACGTGAGTGACAACGTTGGTGGCGCCACCTCGTGATTCTGCATAGCTAAACGAGTGCGGAAGAAACTGTTATTGCAATGAGTGGCTCTGTGCTACCTATAGCTGCTGATGTAAAGGCGTGGGCAGTAACATGCATGTGTTGTGGCTCTTTTGTTTTCCTTCGATGAGAACTGCATGCGACGCAAAAGTGTTCTAACGCTTTGCAGTCGAACAAATCGTCACTATGACGCCACAACCGCTGGAAAGTATGAAAAACACAGAATTAAAGGAGCATTGCTCTTTCTGGTGGAAAGAGGAAAACCACCGATCGAGAAAGGGGTCAGGCAAGGAGAAACAACATCTCCAATACTATTCACCGGCATGTTTAGAAGAAGTATTCAAGCTATTAGAATGGGAAGGATTAAGAATGACGATTAACGGCGAATATACCAACAACCTTCTGTTTGCAGATGACATTGTCCTGATCAGTAACATTGGGAATTAATTGTGACAGATGATTGAGGACCTTAACCGAGAAGATGTACGAGTAGGGTTGAAGATTATGCAGAAGGCAGATGTAATGTTCTACAGCATGGCAAGAGAAATGAAATTAGTGATTGGTGGCCAGCCTCTAATAATATGTGCAACAGTATGTTCATCTAGGCTAATTACTCACAGCTAGGTGACAGTAATCATGATAATCACGTAAGAATGTTGCGGAAATCATGCAGTCATTTGTCTGCAGCAAAACGTTGATAATAGGGCAAGTTGGTTAGACTTCATTGCGAATAACACGACGCAAAAGAGGTGAAAAGCACGGAGCCGAATAACCTGCACATGACAAGCGCCATTCGGAAAACTTATGGACTACGTGCGCGAAACATTTAAACGGGGTTGTAGTAACTGTAAATGCACCGCACTGCGGCTGGGCACCTCCGTAGAATTTGAGTTACGACGCGTCATGTCCTAAACAGCTGAAGCGGACACAAATAGGGGTTAAACGCAGGAAATCCGGCGGAGCACGAAGTGACTATTTCCCGCTTAAATGCGAACAGCGCCACGTGTCACCCTTTTATGTGCTTAATTCTTTGTCCTTAGCGCTGGTACCTTCTCAAAATATAAACAGATGAGGCCTTTCATTTTTTTCGTAGACTGCAGCATGGGCATGCAGCTGCAACGTTGATGGTAGACAGTTTTAGTTTAGCGTTAGCGTAATAGCGGGGTTACGGGAAATAGCGTTACCGTTCCGCAAACGAACTTTGCAGAAAGAGAGTTTTAGTATAGCGTGATAGCGTAGTTTACGTGCGGGACGCTATTCCATTACGCTTTGAATTTCGCATACACAGGGCACCTAATTCTATGTGTGTGTGCGTCAAGAGAGTGCGATAGGCAGCGCAATGGAAGCCAGGAGCGCGTTGTATTTTTACTTCACATGTCCGTCGATCTGCAACGAAACAGACAAGTAGTACAAGCTGTCTACCATAGCCTCCGAAATTCTCCAATCTCAGAGGCCATATGCCGTCGTCGCGCCTAACTCCCGACTTTAGCGACAGATGGCGCTAGGATCTCAAAAAAAATTTATCTCGTGAGGCTTAGGCGCGTTCGAAACGAGAAGCGATCTCGAAAATTCCTCAAGATTAGCCATAACACTCTCTCGGCGAAGCGACATGAGACTAAGCAAAAGCCGTTTACGCAGTCATTTGCTACGAACGAAGTGAATTCTACAAAAACAACGCCAAATTCAGTTCGAAGCGGGCGGCCGGGACCGCCGCCATGTTTTACGTACACTACGTAAACACGCTAATACGGTAACGTTAACTCTGAGAAATAGCGTGCGCACGGTAAACGGTATGGGTTGGTTAGCGTTCTGCGCATGCGCACTTCGATCCCGCTATTCCGGTACGCCCGCTATTCCGGTAACCACGCTAAACTAAAACTGTCTGGTGACAGCTTGTGGAGAGCTATGACAATGCGCTATAAAATTTCCTTTTTTTTTCGCTTTTCCGTTAGTAAAATGTATAGATACGAAACAATTTCTTGATTAATGCGCGTTGGCGTCTACCCTAAAAATAAGTGTGAAGCAGTCGCTCATTGCAAGAAATGTTCTGTGCCCTTAGGCTTAACACACTGCCGCTACTCCTCGCCTACAGATCTACGCAATCCGAAGTTCCGGGTACACGCAGGTCCCAGTGTAGATAAAGTTTTGTTATAACACAGGACTGTGAAATGTCACCTCTATGCTAAGCCTGAATGCTAAACCAGGCGTAACCCCCAACGAAATTTCTTTCTGTAATACACTGTCAAATAATCCACAACCTCGGAAATGAACGAGGGTATAAACAGGTCTATATGATTCACACGCTTACATCCTTTTTGAGTGTAAGGGATGTGAGTTGTAGATCGATGTACCTACACGCTTATTCACGTTTAAGGTTGCAAATTACTTTACAATGTAGACATAACTTTAGCAGAGCGTTTTCGACCCACTTCGCTCAGCCCTGCATATCCTTGACAATTTGCACACATGCAGCCGCTCAGTGGGAACGATATTCCCCGTGCCGACAGCGCTCATGTCCGCAGCGGAACGTAGAACTCCGCACTCGTTCTCTTGTTTTACAGCCAAGCTGACTGCACGTCGGCCACGTCCCGGGCTCATACGTGCTTATCAAGCACGTGAAATCAAGCTTTGTTGCCTGCAGTGATCTCGGCGCGTGGAAGCGGAGCGTAGCGTAAGCGAAGTTCAGCTGAAACTGTCTAATAAGAAACGCGAATCAAAGCACCCATTTGCCGGCTGTACACTTTGCCGCGTCTATAAGAACGCTACTGGAACGTGGCGCTTTCGTCGATCGGCGGCAGGGCTCCCTCTCTCGTCAGGGCTTCGATGTCGTCCTCCATGTTGCTGGGCAAGAAGTTCGGCTCGTACCGGCGCAGTAGTGTTCCGTCCCGGTCGACGAGGAACTTCTCGAAGTTCCACCGGATGTCGCCGCTGTCCTGGGGCGAGTAGAACAGGTTGTCCTTGGACCGAAACGGGGTCACCGGTGACGGACAGCGACTCTGCGGAAGTTATGGAACAACGAATATGCCGTGTGACATCATAGCCGTGGTATGACATTCGCGCGCTTATTTGTGTCTTTGTAGCGAGAAGCAGTGTGTTCTTATCTTATAACACTATAGCCGCGTTTACATGGTCGACGCGTGTCGTAATCTGGGCTACAGCTAATACCCCCCCCCCCCCCCCCCCAAAAAAAGTTTGCACACCTTGGGGTGTACATTTGCCCCGCAAGAACAATCGTCATCTATCTTGAGGGCGTTTTCTTTCTTCAACGCTGCGCGCCCGGTACTTCCAGGTTACGATCGAGAGAGAGAGAGAGAGAGAAACGAGAAGGGAAAGGTAGGGAGGTTAACCAAGGACGTGCCCGGTTGGCTACCCTACGCTTGGGGAGAGGGAAAGGGGAAGAATAGATAAGGAGCGAGAATACGAAAAAAAAAACACATAAGGAGTCAGTTATTAACACAGTCAGTCGCAGAGGAAGGTCCACTGTCACAAGCGCTCATATAGTCCAGTCTCCTTCAAGAACTGAAGAAGAGCTTTTGTGGCCTTTCGCATGCAGGAATGCGTAGGCCATGGTCCTAGAATCTTTTCCTCTGACATCACTCTGCTATCTAACATGCTGAGTTGAGTTTGAAGAATCCGTCGTTGAGCGTCAAAAGCTGGGCAATGACACAGAAGGTGCTCTAGAGTCTCATCGCAGCCGCACAAATTGCATGCTGCACTGTTAGCCATTCCTATTAGGAATGAATAGGAATTTGTAAATGCGACGCCCAACCACACGCGACACAGTAAAGTTGCTTCACCACGGGAGAGTCCAGGTGGCAGGCGAAGTCGCAATTTAGGGTCGAGAGAATGCAAGCGTGAGTTGCTGAAACCTGGTAAATTCCATCTTTGAAGTGTGATGTGGCGAGCAAGTGATTGAAGTTGCCGCGCAGCGTCCGTTCTTGAGAGTGGTATAGGCACTCGCTGATGTTTTTGATGAGCCGAGCGAGCAGCTTCATCGGCGCTGTCGTTGCCAACAATTCCGCAGTGGCTCGGCAACCACTGAAATACGATGTCATGTCCTTTCTCAATCGCATGGTGATGAGCTTGTCTTATTTCGTACACTAGCTGTTCGTGTAACCCGTGACGTAGGGCAAACTGCAGAGTTTGTAGGGCTGCTTTCGAATCGCAGAAAATGGCCCAGCGATTTGGTGGTTGCTGGAGCACGTAATGGATTGCACCTTGAAGAGCCGCAAGTTCTGCTGCTGTCGACGTGGTGTTGTGAGAGTACTTAAATTGCAAAGAGACGGCGTCCGATGGAACCACCACTGCTCCGGTTGAACTGTTGGAATTAGTGGAACCGTCCATGTAAATATGTATTCGGTCAAGATAAGACTCGTGTAGGCAAAGCAGGGACAACTGCTTCAGGGCTAAGGGTGACAGGTCTGATTTCTTAGCAATCCCAGGAACTGAGAGGCACACGCGAATTTGACGGAGACACCACAATGCCGATGTTGGGCGTTTTGCAGGCTTGAAGCCAGAAGGTATCGACTCGTGTTGTCTCGTCACAATACTACAGTATGTAGCCTGTGGTCGTCGCGCTGGCAAACTGGCTAAATGGTGGGATGGTAGTCGTGAAAGGTGTCGTATGTGCGCTCTTAGCGTCTCTGCGACGATATGGGTGGTGATCGGATGCTCCTGTGCAATGACAATCGTCGCAGCTGTCGAAGAACATCTCGGGAGGCCAAGACATGTCCGAAGTGCTTGGGCTTGTATGCTCTGTAGTGCAAGGAGATTAGTCTTGCATGTGTTCGACAAGACTGGAAGACTGTAGCGAAGAAATCCGAGAAATAGTGCCGTGTAGAGCTGTAACATAGAGCGCACGGATGGTCCCCACGATTTTCCAGCTATGAACTTAAACATATTCTCAATACAAATGAGTTTTTTCTTCATGTTGGAGACATGGGGACTCCAGGTGAGGTCTCGATCCACAATAACGCCTAAAAACCTGTGAGATTTCTTATATGCAATTGAGTGGCCCTCGATGCGCACTGGGTAGAAATACATCGGTTTTCGTGTAAATGCCACTAGTGCACATTTTTCCGTAGATATTGTCAGACCTTGTCGGCGAAGGTATGTCACTGTCAGGGTTGCTGCTTTCTGTACTCTAGCGCGCACTTGTGGCCGTGTCACGCCGGACGCCCAGATGCAAATATCATCTGCGTAGAGCGAGACATTGGCGGTCTGTGGTAGCGCTTCGGTAAGCCCCACTAGAACGAGGTTGAAAAGAGTCGGACTCAACACTCCACCTTGTGGGACACCACGACTGGAAATATATCTATTTGTCGGGCCATCTTCTGTAAGAACAAACACTGATCTCCTTGAGAGATAGCTCCTAATCCATCTAAAAACGTGGCCTCCAAGTTCTGCAGCCTCAAGAGCTTGGAGAATGACTTCGTGGGTTACGTTGTCGTAGGCACCTTTTACGTCTAAGAAGAGTGCCACAGAGAGACGCTTCATAGCTTTTTGTTGCTGCACGGAGGTAACAAGATCAATGACGTTGTCTATTGAAGACCGTCCACGTCGAAAACCAGCCATAGCATCAGGGTAGATGTTATAGTATTCAAGGTACCACTCCAGACGTGTCAGCAACATCCTCTCCATGACCTTACCGATGCAACTCGCAAGTGCAATCGGTCGGTACGATGTAAGGTCCAGCGGAGACTTTCCAGGCTTCAGTAGAGGCACCAATCGGCTGCACTTCCACTCATCGAGGACTATGCCGTCATGCCAAGACTTATTGAAGATATCCAGCAAACAGCATTGCGCTGTTGAACCCAAGTGTCTTAAGGCAGCGTAGGTCACCCCATCGGGACCGGGTGATGACGACCGCCTGCACATAGCCAAAGCCGCTTGCATTTATTCCATAGTAAAAGGCACTTCCATACTTTGATCTCTCGCGACAGGGACGTCATGTAGCGAGAGGTCCATCAGTGGAACGATGTCACCAGTAACCTTTGCACAAAAATCACCAGCGACTTCAAGCTCTGGTCGGCTTTGATGTAGAGCGAGTGCTGTGAAGGGACGACGTTGTTGTGGAAGTGATCGAAGACCCTGAAGAGTTCTCCACACGGGGGATAACGGCTTGCGAGGATCCAGGGAATCGCAGAAGCTCTTCCATCGTCGGTCCTGAAGTTTGTTCATCTCACGCTGAATTTTCTTCTGAATGCGTCGGGCTTCCCTCAAGTCATAAATAGACTTAGTACGCCTATATCGTCTCTCGGCCCGCCGGCGTATCGCACGAAGCCTCTCCAGTTCTTTGTCGAAATCTGTGCGTCTTGTCGATGGTGTATACGTCCGCGTAGAAGCCTGCAGCGCTTGTATGATAATGTCTTCAAGGGGCTCGGGATGTTCCTGTCTGCACTTGTCCTCGATCGAAAGTTGGTATGCTTGCCAGTCAGTCTGTCTTGACAGCATAGGCGAACTAGAACTGTCAAAGCCTCTGACATTAATGTAGGTAGGCATATGGTCACTGCCATGAGTTTCAATGTCTGTGAACCATTGAACTTTAGAATGTAAACTATGAGACACTAATGTCAAGTCCAAACAGCTACTGTAAGTCGCCCCTCGGAGATAAGTCGGACTGCCATCGTTCAAAACTCTCAGTCCGTGCTCGGCAGCGAGATCAACTAGACTCGTGCCTCGTTGATTAGTCCTGAAGCTTCCCCAAAGTGGATGATGGGCGTTAAAGTCACCCATGATTATCCAAGGACCTGGAGTTACGATCGAAATTCACGTTGTGAACGTGACGTAACATTCTTGACAGCAATGTAGCGAGCACAGTTTTCAAGACAGAAAAGCCAAGCAAGATAGAAGACTGTTATTGTTTGGATAAAGGATAAGCCTGAAAGGGTACAAACTTCTCTTTAGAGTGTATATGGCATCACACAGAACGTACTGTGCGTGTGTATATATTGTCTTCTTGTGCCCGGTGTTATTGCTTTCGCTACTACAACGGTTGCCTTTACATAAATGCGACAGCAGCGCATCGCATTCCTTCACGCAGCGTTTAGATATGGCGCATAACCCGCTTCGTCCGAAACCTGCCGCAACCTGTTTCCGGCGAGTACGTCTCACCGGTGAGTGATGGAGGAGGGCACGCGCCGACAGTCATTATCACTTTCCCTCTCCCTCGACGCGAAACGCCAGCCGCCATTCATAGAAACGCAGGCATAGACCCGCAAATTTAAATTGACATTAGGTGATATTAAAGAAACGATAATTTTTTTCACTGACCTAATTCACACGGGTTTGGTGTATCTGGGATCTGGCTATCTTGTAACCACTTCCAGAAAAAGAAGAAAAGGTCAACCAAGTGTCGACGCTGAAGAAGAAGGTCGACGTAATTGCGCGTGAAATACGATAGGAATGAGGCACGTAATGAGGGAATAACGAACATGAAAAAAGTGACAGATTAGAGAAATATAACCCCAATTTAATTATACAATCATTTGAACCACCATGTACGTCAACCTCGTCTTCTTTAGTGTTGATACTTGGTGGACCCTTTCTCTTTAGAATAAATAAATTCATACTTGCACACGTTACAGAAAAAAGTAACCGATTACAATTACAATTACACCTCTGAACATTTTATTCGATTAGTCACTAATTACTGCCCCACTGAAGTAATTGATCAATTACTAACCATTAATCGAATGCATTAACATTACTTTCCTCCCTGGTTTTATTAACATTGCACAAATACAGTAAATAGAACGAGCTGACCTGGCTATTTCAATGCGTCCTCTGCAGTCCATTACGCTTTCTTTTATCTTGACTAAGAATTACTTTTCAAACTTGTCCTATATCAGAGAAGTCGTACACTGTACTAAGCGACGAAGAATTAAGCAGCAGCTTTCAGCGCCTATAAAGGCCACTTAAAAGCGCTTCTAGAAGAGTGAGAGAGAAAAACATTATTATAAGAAAACAGCTTGGTGGTATGACTTCCAAGAAAGGAGTGCAAACTTGCAAGCCTGCCATGTTCGGTAACCGAGGCGTAGATGCAGGACGCTGACTTTCAGAAGGAGGTAACCCATGCACATGTTTTCATGCCTTTGGATGCTTTAGTTCTGGCCAAATTCAAGTTTTCAAGGCTGCGTCAACTGCTGTATAGCTTGTTTCGTTAGAAATCTAACTGGCTACATTAATTGGTCGCTGAAAAAAAACCTAATTAGAGTGAGCGTAGCCGAGTAAACGAAGTAATTGTTAAATTACAACATTGCCAACAACAAATGTAACATAAAAATTTACTAATTCCATGTAATTCGTCACGTGGAAGTCTGCATATATTATACCAGGTGTTTAAACTAAGCTTTATGACATTTTTAAAAAATCGTCTGTGGCAGGTAGCATAATTCTTATCCTTGAGCTGCGTTATTCGAAGAGGCGGACATTAATAGCACGAGAAATCGAAACACATATTCAACTAATCGACAATTGGCCAATGAACTTCTTAGTTAATTAATTTACGACACATAATGCAATTTGCGAATTGTAGCCGGTGAGCTTGCAAGATGCATCCACTTGGAAGGAATTTCTAGGATGACACCAGTTTCGGGATATTATTTCCCAAAGTGTGGGACGAAATATATGGGCGTTCCAGTTACTTTTGTGTTTCAATGTATAAAACAGCCTTTTGGTAAAGAAGTAAGTGGGTCAACGGTACATTTTTACGGCGAGTTTGATGGCAAATATCTCCAAACTGGAGTCATTCTGGAAATTCATTCCTGACAAGCTGACAAATTCATTCCTGACACGCCTGACAAGCTCACCGGCTACAATTCGTAAATTGCAATATGTGCCGTAAAGTAATGAACTAAAAAGTTAATTAGAGAAATTTTGTTAATTAGTTGAATATGTGTTTCGATTTCTCGTGATACTAATTTCCGCCTCATCGAGAAACCGAGCTCTACGATAAGAATTATGCTACCTGCCTCAGGCGATTTCTAAAAATTCAGTAAAACTTAAAAATAAACATCCTGCATAGAAGCGACTCGAACACGAAAGCATTCCAATTGTACTTGGGTATCGCTGATACACAAGCGGCCTTTTATGTCCACCATAAGTAACCCACCAATATCCAAAGCTATTATTTTTGCCTTTAGCGGTCCAATCCTGCGTAGTCGCTCACCTTAAGAAACCCAAAGAGTGGATGCTGCGTGTCTCCATTCACATCCAGCTTCTGGACAAGCCGGAAGTTTGGGACGTAGTTGTCGCCCGGTCTCACGTAGCGGATGCCATTGAGGATCTCGTCACCCGACCCGCCAGGCTCTTGCTGCGAGGTCAACGAAGCCGGCAGAGGACTATAAAACTTCCTCTTAATACTGACATGTTTCAATGTATTTACTGACTAGAGGCCCCATTTCAGTGTCATACTCTGGGACCTCTTTCTGTATTCCACTCTGCAATTTCCAAATGCGTATAAAAGTCTTACAATGCACTCCTACTACTACTACCACTACTACCACTGCTACTACTACTACTACTACTACTACTACTACTACCACTACTACCACTGCTACTACTACTACTTCTACTACTACTACTACTTCTACTACTACTACTACTACTACTACCACTACTACCACCACTACTACTATTACTACGACGACTGTCTAACTAACTGAACTGACTACAGTCGAACCCGGATATATCAAACCCACATATAACAAATTATTGTGCACAACGAAGAACAGTAAAATTCCCTTGAAAATTTTTGAATACCATTTTTATTGTACATATGGAAATACCTATATATCGAACTTTTTTGCTATCTCCTTCAGATTCGATATATTCGGGCTCGATTATAGTATAACTATAGCTATGTAACTATAACTATATATCCGGGTTCGATTATAGTATAACTATAGCTATGTAACTACAACTATATATCCGGGCTCGATTATAGTATAACTACAGGTATGGGGCTTCGTTGCTTCTCCGTGGCCACATCGGGAGTGTGAATGGTCTTTGTTCATCTCTGTCGTTCTGAATACAGATCGCTTTGAAGAAACCCGTCGTTACTGTAGAGTCCAGCTCGAATGTGGACCGTTTCCATTGCCTACGGAAACACCGCGTTTCTCACTCCGATATCAGCAGATGCGACTTGAAAAATTGACGAGCAACATGGCGAGCGTCTAGTTTCAGGTTCTTCGCTGCGGTAGTTTGTTTGCGACTTGCGGCGCCTCACCGAAGTTGATGCCACTAAAGCGGACAATGCTATACGCCGAAATAAGCTTTGAAGTTCGCACACAGTCGACTACCGTTAGTTCGACCTCGGTTAATTGGTCATTCCGCTGGATTCGACAAAACTGAGAAGTCCCGGAAAGGAACCGCACAATGATACGGAAGGAAAACTCGTTTAGTTCGAACGCAAAGGCTTGCCTGTTCGGTTCATTCGACCTCCACTGGCATAAACCGGCGCCACCTCCTGTGCGTACTGGTTACTAAAACTTTGCAAACACAAGAAATTTAGTAGACGACGCTACTTCTTTTGTCCCTTTTGAGAAACTGGCAGCACCGACGGCAATTTTGAGGCTTGTGGGCTACTCACCGACGATGGCACTGTCAGCAACGTGACACTCCAACGTTGAGACGGCGTTTAAACATGTCCCCGCTGTTGGCCGCATGCTGGTTGATTCGAACCCAAATGACATTACGTACTACTTCGAGCAATAAAAAAAGTTATGAATTCGTTCATTCTGCCTCAATTTCTTTATTCGACATTTCGGATAATTCGACCTAATCTCGAGGTCCCGCAAGAATCGAACTAACGGAATCGACTGTAAAAGGATGGAGCGCCATAGGTCTCCTGCATGTTCTGCGCAGGCGGATGTGCCTATTTCTTTGTTAGATCTACCGATTGATCCTTTACGTGCTGTGTCCAACACGGGCGTGTCGTCGACATTGGTATTTTTCTGGCACTCTTTCAGGTAATGCTAGATGCACAAACGTCACTTTCTTCCTTTCCTTTTCACGGTATTCATATGTCTACGTGAAGTGTAGGTACTGTGGCACCTAGAGCAGCCGCGTCTGCTTCAAAGAATTTTCTTTACTTGGAAACGCTGCACGCGTGAATTGAGACGAGGTTTCAGGTATACAAGAGTTAAACGAATCGTGCCTGACGCAATACCAGGGACTGGTGTTTTGTTTCAGAGGACGTGCTTTTCAACAGCGATGGCTTGAACCAAGCGTATACGTGAAAGAAGATATAGTCAGATAAGAAAGGAAACGAGAATGCAGAATATTGCACCTGCTCGACGCTGCGTCAAGTTCTCGAGTCCTCGAGTTACCAAATTATCGTTGATGCTTAGAATATCTCAGAATGCGGTTCCAGACTCGGGAAGTCACGTCTGGAAACGGCGACAGAAGTGGAGATCCCGACAGTGCTATCGAAAATGTAGTGAACTAGAAGTCCAGTTCGCTATGTAGTCTATGTCGTAAAGATGGCAACATTTGTATTTCTGCACATTCACATTTTAAAAGTAACAAGCGCTCTTTATCTTAAGCAATGACAATATCCGAACGACATGCTTTCAATGCTTTCTTCAAGCATAAAATTTACATCCGTCGGAATTAAAATTTACAGTAGCGAAGGCGCCATGCGTAATGTTACAGCATGTATTACACGAAGCCTGGCGATGAAATTAAGTGCCACGTTGTTCCTGTAAACTTTAGTAACACTGATGCTATGTAGAGACCTGACAAGAACTCGCCAAAACATCCAAGGTTGCACGGTTGCTAGTATCTTTTATTGTAGAAGAGCGCAGATTACCCAAATTGCGAGAATTGTGCACGTCTTATATAAAAGTTACTGCGCTTAGACTGTAAGGTGCCACTTATAAGTCTGTGTCAAACACTGCAACTCGCACAAGAAGACGAGCGATGGGAAACAGGAAACCGAGAGGACACACCACTTTTGTGTCCTCTCGTTACTATATGTCTCATGTGTCCTTTGCGCAGTTGCAATATACATGTGCTATTAATTTACCAAAAAAAAGTTTACGGACCACGGGATCTCAGAAAACGCTGAATATCCGAGCAGCCTTTAAAAGTAGCCAGTAAAACAGTACATCACAATGTTCGCATATACCAGTAGAGGCTGGAAATGGGAATACCAGGCTGCGTTTTGGGGCTGCGGAGATATTAAGCTTTTTGTCAGATCCCTTGGTCCGTAAACTTTTTGGTCGATAGTACCTTCGTAGAACGCATCAACTATGACCCAAATTTCATTGTTAATAAAACTTGGACACTCTAGTAAATTCGAGGTATCACCCGTTTCTATCGTGTCGTGCTAAAGCTTCGTTGGGGGGTCGAGGGCATACGGTGGCGCCACCTTCCGGGAGCGTGCCTCTGACGTAGTATGAGGTATAAAACGCGGCGGGCTTCTCGTATTTTTGCTGCCGGCGCTGAAACGAAGCACCGCGCGAGCACTATCCTGGTCAGTTCTGTAAGTGCCTTCAAAACAAGGGAAGTTGGTAACTGCAATTGACTGGTCCTGGGCAAAAATTTGCAAACACAGAACACTATACACACGAAGTATGTTCGCAAAATACAATGCTTGGCCACTGGGTGCGCTCGTCGCAATGAAGTCCGCCGAGCTAGTTTCTTACGTGAAAGGAGCAAACGAATATATTCCCGTTGTACACTGTAAAATAGCAGACATTGTCGTGTCAATACAGAGATCGTACGGTTTCTCAACGAGTGTTTACACATGCCCGTGTAGGTTAACGTGCGATATGTCTATTTCGCTGCGAGCGGTACCACCTGTGTGTCTCGATCGTTTCAATTTAAATTGGAATGGATTTTTGCAACATCGCATGTGAATGATAGTGCATTTCGGTGCGCTTAAGTGGATTACAGGAAGGGACGGACATTGCTTGCACGACAAACGGACATGACCACGTAGGTAATTAAAATTATGCACTAAAATGTTTTCGTGTAATTCACTGTTGAACTTGCGAAAATTGAAACCAAGACGTAATGCGAAGTGTTGTTTGCCTAGCCGAAATCCCGAGTCTAACATCACCTTCGAGATACACGACCCAAAAATGTGCTAAAATTGTTCATTGGCTTTGCAGTTATTATCGTTCCAAACTCTTAGAGCCTCTACTGAAACCGTGGACAGGAGCACCAATATATTTCGTACGCCATTTTGGAGACGCCGATGGTGTTATAGTCCTACATGATCTCCGCTAAGCAGGCGTGACTTCAATACTGCTCAGGTTCAAGATTTCAACGTCTAACAAAGTCAACAAATGAGAAGTTAATTAACGAATCCTTTTAATTATAGCTACCTGGGCATTTTGTTGTTGTACCCCTTGAGATAACCCATCAGAAAAGAACGAAAGCGTTTTCAAGGTGATTTCTAAAATATATTCACTATAACTAAAGAAAAGAAGAAAAGAAGTCAAGGTATATTGCAAACGAGCCTGAATTTAAGCATGGTATACGGCTTCATGCCCGAAAAAAGAGGGACGCGGGAAAAATTAAGAACAGTGTGGACAAGGCGGTGTTGTCCAGTTGTCCGCAGCGCAGACATTTTTTTTCTTTGCATTGTGCTCGCCATGAACACCATATACCTGTACCTATATAACGCACGCACTTTAGCTCGCAGCATATGGCATTTGACGCGTGCGAACGCTTTCGCAGCTGTTCGAAAACACTTCCGCTGCAAAGTTAGAGACTTCGTCGCCAACACGGACGTGCTATATAGCCATTCGCAGCGATTAAATCTTTTCTGCTGAATTCTTTTTGATGTCTCGTTATTTATCATAGGTGAGTTGCAAGCTACGCTGAGGCTTTCCTGGCGTTGATAAAGCTTTCATTCTGAGCCCGCTCCACTATTTTCGAAGCTCGAAGCAGCCGACGCCAACGTTACTAGAACAGGTTAGTAACGTTGGCCGACGCGGCAGCTGTGCCCACGTGCTCCCTCATGCCACGTCACGCCGACTGCAGCGCCAGTCTGTCCCGTGGTGGGGCTCGCCCCCATGTCGCCTCAAGGACGAGGGGTTGTTGACGTTGGTGTGATGCCTATATGGTGTAGCATATACGACGCTGCCTACCAGAAAAGCTAGAACATTTCAATGACCCGCGCGCCCTATATTGAGCTGTACACTTTTGGCAGTGATAAGCATCAAAAGCGCAGGAATCAAGAAATAAAAGTGTGGATATTGACTTAGCTTTATTGGGAATCTATTCATTGTTACAAACAAAACTCAGCGTTAAGAAAAGGGACGAATGAAGAAAAAATCGGTGACTGGCGGAAATGAGCTTAACAGACGTACAGAAACGAACATCAGACACAGCGTCTTCTAAATTAGCACTGACATGGCATCATCTACTTTTGATGCTTATTTCTTTTTATTGCGTTGAATTAAAGTCTACATGCTCTAAATCTTAGATACTGGAAAGCACCAGAACGCCCTAAAAAAAGTTTGCAATGATACCAGCCTCTGCGACTCAGTTTCGGCTTCAGTAACCAGGAAGTCGACGCATCATGACTTCATAATACTGTGACTGGCTCCGCTGCTGTGGTCACTTCGGCTGCCACATTAGACATAAGAAGAAACGCGCATAGCACACGTTTAATTTTTGATGGGCAACTTCATCATACGTAGCATTAATACTATGTGTCGTCAGCAAATTTCGCTCTTTCACATGGCGTTGCGATAATGACTGTCGCCAAGTCCAGCATTGCGACGCGAACATTCATACTCGCTAAATGCGATCCTTCTCCGTGCGAAAATATGTCAGTATACTTAATTATTGACGGTCGGTACATCGTCCCTCAGATGTCGTCACAGTGCTTTCGTTAAAAAAAAAGAAAAAAAAAAAAAAAACCGGGGAGGAGTTCGACTACCGCACCTTTCCAAACTGGTTGCAGGGAAAGCCGATGATGGTGAAGTTTCTGTCCCGTAACCTGTACTGGAGTGCATTCAGTTCCCAGTAGGTCCAGGTCAGTGCTCAGTAGGTGGCAACGTTCACCAGCAGGAGCACGTGACCCCGGTACTGTTCCAGGTTCACGGTGTCGTTGCCCACGATCTCCGGGAACTCGAAACTGGTAGAGCGAAGCGTCGACGTCTTCGTCCGCCGTAGTTCTCCTGCGACTGTAGCAGTCAGCTCTTTGCGGCGGTGTCTCGGAGGCCATTGTAGCTCCGGCGGGCCCACAAGAGCGCCAGCGCCAGTGACGAGGACGCCAGCATGCTGCGCGTATAACACTCTGCCGCAGCGTGTGGACGAGGCAGAGCGAAGCTGCGGCTTTTATGCGGCACGAAGGGACTCTTTCCTTCTTTCCGCGTCGGGCCAGAACGCGGAGAGCACGCTCTACAGGAGAGCGTACGCCTGGCTAACTGAGTGAGAGAACGGGCGGAAATAGTGCGAGAGACCGAGATAGAGTGAGGAAGGGCAGACCGGCAGATTATAGATAGATAGATCGAGAGTAGGTTTTCCAAGGTGGCAATTTGGGGCAGTGGTTTGATACAACATCGTTTTCCTGTGCCCTTTGAAAGCGCGAAGAATCCTTCTGTAAAACACTTACCTGGGCCGGTATTTGTAGCGATGCCTTTCCGATGCTAATGCCTTTTCGCGCTTTTCGCGCTTGGTCAGTGGTCAGAGCGACGGTCCGCTCACGTTATCAACGGGATCAGCCGCCGTGAGCGGTGGATGATAAGACTAGTATAGAATAAAGCATAACGCATCGCTACAAATACCGGCCCTGTTGGATATTCATTTTGCCAGTGTACGAATGATGAGAACCGGACTTGCGACTACGAGGTGCAGGATGTATGTATGTATGTATGTATGTATGTATGTTATGTATGTATGTATGTATGTATGTATTATGTAGTATGTATGTATGTATGTAGTATGTATTATGTATGTATGTATGTATGTATGTATGTATTATGTATGTATGTTGTATGTATGTATGTGTGTATGTGTGTGTGTGTGTGTGTGTTGTGTTGTGTGTGTGTGTGTGTAAGTATGTATGTGTGTAATTGTATGTTTGTGTAAGTATGTATGTGTGTGTATGTGTGTGTGTATGTGTGTGTGTATGGTGTGTGTATGTGTATGTGTATGTGTATGTGTATGTGTATGTGTATGTGTATGTGTGTGTTCATTGAAGAAATTGTAGTGTTTGGGACCGTTCGGCACTTTTGCTTATGCGCAGTGATGAGGAAGACAGACACAGTTGTTTGGGACCTTGTTTTATTACAGAAGGAATTACATGGCATAGCAAGCGGAGGAAACAGGCGGAAAGTAAAAAGCACATGTGAACAAAAGAAAGTATGCAATAAACTTAGGGCAGTAACACATTTGCTGACAACGGGAGTACCGACTATCACCGTAATAAAAGATCACGTGGTCTTTACTCTAACATAGTATAAAATACAACGTTTGACATAGCAACAACCACAGCAGTGCTTAACCTTCATTAGGTTCTTCTAACAGAACGTAATTGCGATGAGCGCTTGCCCTTGTGTATTCCTTTTCCTTGTCCCCGCTTTTTTTGGGGGGAGCCCTG